>NC_088401.1:33966424-34086424 GCF_034236695.1 Oncorhynchus nerka | reverse complement strand
TGTCTCACTGTCTCTCTCTGTCTCACTGTCTCTCTCTGTCTCACTGTCTGTCTCACTGTCTCTCTCTGTCTCACTGTCTCTCTCTGTCTCACTGTCTCACTGTCTCTCTCTGTCTCACTGTCTGTCTCACTGTCTCACTGTCTCTCTCTGTCTCACTGTCTCTCTCTGTCTCACTGTCTCTCTCTGTCTCACTCTCTGTCTCTCTCTGTCTCACTGTCTCTCTCTGTCTCACTGTCTCTCTCTGTCTCACTGTCTCTCTCTGTCTCACTGTCTCTCTCTGTCTCACTGTCTCTCACTGTCTCTCTCTGTCTCACTGTCTCTCTCTGTCTCACTGTCTCTCTCTGTCTCACTGTCTCTCTCTGTCTCTCTCTGTCTCTCTCTGTCTCACTGTCTCTCACTGTCTCTCTCTGTCTCACTGTCTCACTGTCTCTCTCTGTCTCTCTCTGTCTCACTGTCTCTCACTGTCTCTCTCTGTCTCACTGTCTCTCTCTGTCTCACTGTCTCTCTCTGTCTCTCTCTGTCTCTCTCTGTCTCACTGTCTCTGTCTCTGTCTCTCTCACTGTCTCTCTCTGTCTCACTGTCTCTCTCTGTCTCTCTCTGTCTCACTGTCTCACTCTCTCTCTGTCTCACTCTCTGTCTCACTGTCTCTCTCTGTCTCACTGTCTCTCTCTGTCTCACTGTCTCTCTCTGTCTCTGTCTCTGTCTCTCTCTGTCTCACTGTCTCTCTCTGTCTCACTGTCTCTCTCTGTCTCACTGTCTCTCACTGTCTCTCTCTGTCTCACTGTCTCTGTCTCACTGTCTCTCTCTGTCTCTCTCTGTCTCTCTGTCTGTCTCTCTGTCTCTCTCTCTCTGTCTCACTGTCTCTCACTGTCTCTCTCTGTCTCACTGTCTCTCTCTGTCTCACTGTCTCACTGTCTCTCTCTGTCTCTCACTGTCTCACTGTCTCTCTCTGTCTCACTGTCTCTCTCTGTCTCACTGTCTCTCACTGTCTCTCTCTGTCTCACTGTCTCTCTCTGTCTCACTGTCTCTCTCTCTGTCTCTCTGTCTCTGTCTCTCTGTCTCTCTCTGTCTCACTGTCTCTCTCTGTCTCACTGTCTCTCTGTCTCACTGTCTCTCACTGTCTCTCTCTGTCTCACTGTCTCTCTCTGTCTCACTGTCTCTGTCTCACTGTCTCTCTCTGTCTCTGTCTCACTGTCTCTCTCTGTCTCACTGTCTCTCTGTGTCTCACTGTCTCTCTCTGTCTCACTGTCTCTCTCTGTCTCACTGTCTCTCTCTCTGTCTCACTCTCTGTCTCACTGTCTCTCTCTGTCTCACTGTCTCTCTCTGTCTTTCTCTGTCTCACTGTCTCTCACTGTCTCTCACTGTCTCACTGTCTCACTGTCTCTCTCTGTCTCTCTCTCTCTCTCTGTCTCACTGTCTCTCTCTGTCTCTCACTGTCTCTCTCTGTCTCACTGTCTCTCTCTGTCTCACTGTCTCTCTCTGTCTCACTGTCTCTCTCTGTCTCACTGTCTCTCTCTGTCTCTCTCTGTCTCACTGTCTCTCTCTGTCTCTCTCTGTCTCTCACTGTCTCTCTCTGTCTCTCTGTCTCTCTCTGTCTCTCTCTCTGTCTCTGTCTCTCTCTCTCTCTCTCTCTCTCTCTCTCTCTCTCTCTCTCTCTCTCTCTGCCCTTCCTCCTGCTGCTGGAGGAACTTCAGCTTTGAGTGCTCTTTACTGACAGGACACACACCCTCTTTCTCTCGCTCACTCACGCACGCACACAAACACACACACACAGACCGGTGCTGTCGTCTGCAGGGTTGTCATGGTAATATCGAGTGATTCCTCTGCCGATCCTTGAGTGGAAAAAAGGTAAGACCGTGGTCAGTGAGAGGAAATGAAATAGGAACAGGGAGGAACACAAAGGAGATGGTTATCTCTTTCCATCTCTCTATGACATGACATGAGTAGGGCCCTGTGTTTTGGTTAGTCATGTCACATGGCCTTTTCCAGAAATGAGAATTGGGCCACAAGTGAAATGAATTGTCTGAGGATGGTGCTGGACCATCTGACATAAAAAGAAAAGGCGACAGTTTAAATGAAGGTTGAAATTCAGGTCATCTGGCATGATTAACCAAAACACAGGGCCCTAGACATGAGATGACATGAGCTTTCTGATTTGAGGAGGACACGCCCGGGGGGGGGCTAAATGATTGACAGGAGAGGGTCATAACAATGGCAATGCATGCTGTGGTGGATTGTCAAGTAGCATGTCATCAATCATGTTTTGTCATCTCATCAAATCGCCGAATAGAGCAGGTTCACCTTGCAGTGAAATGCTTACCTACAAGCCCTTAACCAACAATGCAGTTTTAAGAAAAAACAAGTGTTAAGAAAGTATTTACTAAATAAACTGAAGCAAACAATAAAAAAAAAAAATTAAATTAAAAATTAAAATAGAAAAGTAACAAATAATTAAAGAGCAACAATAAAATAACAGTAACAAAGGGGGTACTGGTACAGAGTCAATGTGCGGGAGCACAGGTTAGTCGAGGTCATGGGTACATTTGTGGGATTCCCCTGACTGTCTGCCTGGGCGGTGAGGCATCGGGAAGTGGACATGTTGATGCTGTGAGAGATGACAGACAGGGTCCCCTGCAACTATGACACTGTTAGCTAATAGTTCTCACATCCTCAGCAAAGCACACACGAACTCATCAGCACTGCATGCATGTCCGCGTGCGTGCCTGCGTGTGAGTGAGTGTATGTGAAAGAGAATGTGAGACGTAGAGAGAGGTTGTGTGTGAGAGAGATAAAGAGAGAAAAGGAGATGGAAAGTGAGCGTGGAGACGGAAAAGAAAGCAAAAAGTGAAAACGAAAGAAAGAAACAATCAGAGAAGCGTTACTGTGTCTATTCTGAGGAGCCACCTAAAATGCCACATGGCCTCCATCTTGTGATCATGTTTGTTTGCAGGGCATTATTGTGGTACCCCTGCATGCTTAGTTTCCTTCATTACACATTTTTACATTACATTACATTTAAGTCATTTAGCAGACGCTCTTATCCAGAGCGACTTACACTCTCAGGGGGAAAAGTGCCAAGTAGAATCATGTAGGGTTCTTCGGTTTGGTGCAAGGTTGAAAACTTTGCAGAGGGTTCTACCTAGAACTCTCTATGTAGGGTTCTTCATAGAACCCCCTGTAAATGGTTCTACCTAGAACCCTCTGTGAACGGTTCCACCAGCCTTATTAGCCTTTAAAATTCAACTCTTTATGACAATACATGAAGTCTATCATAAGTACTTTCTTTGAGAGTCATACCCTAACACAGCGTGTTAGGAAACTCCTGGTTTTCAGGCCACATCTGGTCTGCAGTTCACGTTATGCTGACTTGCAAAGTGATGTGAAATCACCCACAACCTGCAGAATGACTATCAGGGTAGGGAAGATTTGATTCATGGGACTATCTAAACTAGGAAAACCATCTCAGTAATGGGTGCAATATGTATTACTTCTAACAGATTGGATTACTTTATAAAAATGTACATTATGTATCTTTATGTAGCATAAGATCAATCAATGTACAAGCACAAACACAGATATTAAAACAAACAATTCTGAAAATCAACCTGTAATGGAGCATGCTGGGAAATATGATAATGATAGGTGTGGTTTTGAGGGTTTTACTCCCTTCTTGCCTTCCAAAGAATATTCAAAGAACCCTTTCTTCCAAAAACGGTTCTTTAGGATAAAAAAGATTATTGGTTGAACTCTTTGCCTAACAAAGAACCCTTGTCTTCCATAAAGGGTTCTTAGGAGCAAAACTCAAAACTATTCTTTGTGGAAACCTATCCCTCCTCAAAGAACCCTTTTGGAACCCTTTTTTCTAAGAGTGTAGGACTCGGTTATCTCGGCAGTGTCATCGTATGTCCGTGTCCTACTAAATACATGATTACAGGCTTGATTTGTGCTGGGTGATATACTGTTTGTTGCTGTTGGCTGTCTCCTTTAAGTCAAATGTGCAGGCAGGCGGCCAAACACACACAAACCACACACGCACACATACACCCTGCATCTCAAACAGAGGAGAGAGAGAGAGGTCTTGGAGTGGTCGAGACGTAGTCGGGGACTTAAACCATGCCCTGTGGTTGAGTTGGGAGACCACAATTCTCACTTATTATCCTAAGGATAAAACAAGCCATCACATGGACAAACAAACTCCATAGATCAGTGGTGGGATGGTTGAAAGATGACAGGAAGAGGAGGAACAGAAGAGGAAGGTAAGGGAGGACACAGGACGGTGACGTGGAGACAGATGGCATCGTTTGGAAGTTCTTGTCTTGATCAAAGAAGAACTGGAAGACCATTCCCACTGACCACACCCTCCGAGCCAGGAGGGGACTAAAACAGTTCAAACACAAGACAACCTGTCCTGTGCCCGACCAAGCAGAGTCCCATTACAGGCAGACAAACAGACCAACACAAGCAAGTCTAGTACTGTCTGATTGCCTAGCCTACCACTGCAGTTTCAGAGTCACTGCACACAGACACTCAGAGGACTCCTAGTGGCCCGCCTCGACTCCCACTGCCAGGCTCCGAGTGCTTCGTGTCACGGCTACAGCCGTTATAGCCCCAGTCCTTGCATGCACACACATAGTTCAGTCCTTCGGGGGCACAGGCTATGGCAGGGTGATAACTTCAGCTGTGACACAGTCATATTCCTAGAGCTGTGGCTCTAAGCTGCTAATTGGAGGAAGTTGATTTGTCCCTTGAGAGGAAGTAAGGAGTCGATGAAAGACCTCCTGGGATACATATCCGCCACCGAATGGCCCCCTGCGCTAATGCAGGGTGGTTTATGAGGAGACGACGCTACACAGGCAAACACATACCCTGCATCTAAAACTGAGCAGAGGAGAGAGAGCGAGAGGCCCTGGGGGTTGCGTTTAATGAAGCTGACCTGAATCAGGTCAGGGAGCTGACTTCAACCATGTGCTGTGGTGGGAGTTGTGGGGCCCAACGATTCTCACTTATTTATCAGAAGGATACAACAAACCATCAAATGCAAATGGGCAAACAAAGTCCAGAGAGTAGTGGTGGGATGGTAAAAAGATCACAGGAAGAGGAGGAGGAACCGGAGAGGAAGAGGAAGGTAGGGAGGACACCAGACGGTGATGAGGATACAGATTAGTGGTGCGCGAAGGTCAGCTGTTTGTTCACCCGCCTGCAATTACTAATAATCCATCCACAACCGCCCTACTATATGTGGTAGGCCCGCACCCGACCCTAACCTGCAAGTATAGAAAATGCTCTATAGGCTACAGTCAAAGACTGCAGGACGATTTCTTGACGGGTGCAGTTTTTTTTGTTGTTGCCTGATTTAGATACGTTTCTGCTTGTAAGTAGGCTGTTTGTTAGCCAACGTGTCTAAAATGAGATACGTGTAGGTTCTCTTTTGTCCTCATATGAGAATGAGAAATGGTTCTCAACTAGCCTGCCTGGTTAAATAAAGGTGAAATCAAATTAAATATATACGTTGCCCTAGAAGACTAAATAAAACCCTTGCTCACCAGAATAATGTGATCGATTGATGGAATGAATTCTTCAATCGAGTTGACATCGGTAAAGTTTCCTCTGTCATCTTTCATGACGTTTAGGGACTGGAGACAATAAAACAACAAATGAAAAACGGGAAAGATATTCTGTGCAAAATGTCCAAATGACATCGGTTTGACCGGTTGTAAGAAAAGATGAAGCTGTGAAAACGACCCAACGTCTTTCTGATAAGATTTCACTTCGGCTTCCATGCATATTTTATGTGGTTGAAATACTATCAAGGTTCATGATGCTTTTACGATGAAGACGGCACCTCTACAGATGGTATCTAACTGTATCTAACTGAGCATCGCATTCTCTCAAGATGCAGAAATAAATAAATCATATTTCTTCACTCCTGTTTCCAAGTCCAAATTTTGCCTACATTTGGTGAATAATTTTACTGCAAGAAATGCTTAGATCTGCAGTATTTATTATTGAGGCTATAGCCCTATTCACACGAGACTAGTATTACCAGAGAACTTTGTCTCATCCCAGAATGTGGGTTATTCCAGAGGCGCAATATTTTTGAATTATACATTTGGCGATGTTCAATTCATTCGCACAAAACATGTAAACAAAAGCATTCACTGTGAAAGTTGATAGATGTAGGCCATTCATATATAGGTTAAGCGCAGCCCTTCGTTCAATTTATCGAAACCGGTTATTGTTTTCTTGCTTAAACCCTCGAGCAACACTTGTCAAACTCAGACATTTCTCTCAAAGCACAGGGATGTCGATTTGCACGGGACGAATATGATCAAAGAACGTTTGCCAGAAAACAGTAGGTTATGCTGGTTAGTCAATGTCCAGATTTAACCCATCTAAACAGCAGGCTACAGTTCCCTTGACGTGCCCTAGGCCTCATTCATAACACAGCCGGCACTGCTACCGTCCTCTCTTACCACTTCATCAAATATTTTCCAAACATGACTTTTCTGGCCCTCCCTTTTCTTTATTTTCAACAGCTTTCGCAGCTTTTGTGTTATTGAATTCAACTTCGACAATGTCCTTTTTTCCCTCTGTGGATTTTGACGTGAACTTTTTCTGCCCTTCCCAAAAGCATTATTTGGAGGCTGTGCAGGCTATTTGGCACACATACAGTTAAACCCTCAAGTTTAGGCTCATGCAGTAATACCAGATGGCCTACAATAATGAAGGGAAAACCTCAAGGTAGCCTATATAAATTGCGCAATAATTATACATTTATGGATATTCGAAGGTATTGTTTCTCTTCATTCAAACCGCCCGCCACGCACCCGTCCCTTCAGTCACACAATATTTAATGACCCTAAACCTGTCCTGCCTGCGTCATGAGTCCAGGAGTCCACCCGTATCGTTGGGAGTTCTTGTCTTGATCAAAGGAGAACTGAAAGATCATTCCCACTGACTACTCCCTAACTACTCCCTAACTACTCCCTAAACCAAGCCAGGAGGGGACTAAAACATTTAAAACACAAGGCAACCTGTCCTGTGCCCGACCAAGCAGAGTCCCACTACAGACAGACAGACAGATAGACAGACCAACACAAGCAAATCTAGTACTGTCTCTTTGCCGGGCTCGAAATGTCACTGCAGTTTCAGCCTCACTGCACACAGACATCATTCCTAGTGGCCTGCCGTGACTCCTGAGTGCTTTGTGTCACCGTGAAACTCATCACAGCCCCAACACCCCCCCCCCCCCTCCCCACACACACACACACATAGTTAAGTCCTTCGGGGGCACAGGCTATGGCAGGGTGATAACTTCAGCTGTGACAACAGTCATATTCCCAGTGCTGTGGCTCTAAGCTGCTAATTGGAGGAAGTTGATTTGTCCCATGAGAGGAAATAAAGAGTTGATGAAAGACCTCCTGGAGAAAACAGATAGCCCTATGGGACACATCCGCCACCAAATGGCCCTCTGCGCGAAAGTGGTGTGGTTTATGAAGAGACGACACTAGACAGGCAAACACACAAAAAAGGGTTCACGGACAGGTTCAAATTAATTGAAGCCGTCGCACAGGTTCTCTGCTCTTTGCTCCTGTCTCATATCATTGCTCTCCTCTGCTGATGAGGGCGATGAGAGGTTCTCTCAGCGCGAGCCAAGGTTCCTCCCAGCACAACCGATGCTGACCTCTAACCTCTCCTCTGGCGGTCCCGTGTGGCTCGGTTGGTAGAGCATGGCCCTTGTGATGTCAGGATCGTGGGTTCGATTCCCGAGCTGGGGCTACCAGTACGAAGATGTATGCACGCACGACTGTAAGTCGCTTTGGATAAAAGACTCTCTATATATTAGATGTGTTGTGATTGTACCTGCGTCTCTGTCCCCCGCAGAAAGCAGTGTTCACGACGGAAGCAATGGCAACGATGGCAGCGTGTGTGGCAGTGACTCCACCTTCTACAGGCAGAGTGAAGGTACATAACCCCATATAGGTGGTGTCCTGGTCAAAAGTAGTGCACTACACAGGGGATGGGGTGCCATTTGGCATACACCCATGGAAACCAACAAATGAATAAGCGTACTTTGTAGCATGTATATCCGTTTCAACAGGCTAGCACATTACATATACCCACCTCATGACACAGCATTATCGTAGGGGGTACTACACACCCACTGCGTGGTCCTCTTGGTCAAGAGGTCTGTGACCCTCCCAGTCGGCCACTTGTGTGTGATTCACCACAGCCCTGACATTAGCCTGTAAACAAACCACTTTGCTCTGCACAAGCAGATATATCTGTAATTAAATCTGCTCCTGAAGGGCTGCAAGTAAATGTGTGTGTGTGTGTGTGTGTGTGTGTGTGTGTGTGTGTGTGTGTGTGTGTGTGTGTGTGTGTGTGTGTGTGTGTGTGTGTGTGTGTGTGTGTTTGTTTGTAGGACACAGCATGGCAGAGACCCTCACTGTTGCCCTGCGTGTTGCTGAGGAGGCCATAGAGGAAGCCATCGCCAAGGCAGAGGAGTTTACTGACAGCTTGGTGAGACAATAGTCCTGGTGTGTGTGTGTGTGTTTGTTTCCCTCTCTCTATTTCTCTCTGTCTCACTCTCTTTCTCTCTGTTTCGCTCAGATTCAGATCAGCTTTATTAGCATGAATGACAAGGCCACTGTTGCTAAAGCGACGTGAGATAATGACAACAATAACAGTAAACAATAAGTCATTTCTTCTCTCTCTCACCATGTCTCTTTTTTGGAGGGTTTTGGTGCTTGTTTTTCTGTAGTTCTGACCAGGCTTTGATGTCTCTGTGTTGCAGGAGAAGCAGAATGAGGCTTGCTACCTACGGGACCACAAAGAGGAGCTTATAGAGGAACTTGCCACGACCATCGTACAAAAAGTACGTTTAGAGTCTGGTGTGGAGTTTTTGGTCACATCTAACATTGCCCTCTCTCTCTCTCTCGCTCTTGCTCCGCTCCTCTCCTTTCCTCTCCCAGATCATCCAGAGGAGGAAGCGTTCAGAGATGCAGACAGAGTATGACTTTGTTTGGCCCCAGAGCCAGGGCCAGCCCCAGGGCAGTGAGATGTCCTCCCCCAGCCAGCCCCCTCACAGCACCCTGGCCCAGGCCAACCAGGCCCACCTCAAGAGTTCCTATTCCCTCTGGGTCAGTCTGGTTAGGAAGCCCTCACTACACTACACTACCTTACACTACGCTACCATGTACTAAGCTATGCTACACTACGCTACCATGCTCAACGTTACACTACGATATGCTATGTTTCACTACACTACACTACGCTATGCTATGTTACACTGCACTACAGTACATTACACTACAGTACAGTACATTCTTAGGGCTGCAATCCCGTGAACGGGATCGATATGACAACAGCCAGTGAAAGTAATTCATAATTATAATTCATCAAAACATACATGTATCTTATACCGTTTTAAAGGTACTCTTGTTGTTAATCCCACCACAGTGTCTGATTTCAAATAGGCTTTACAGTGAAAGCACCACAAACGATTGTTAGGTCACCACCAACTCACAGAAAAATTCTGCCATTTTCCCAGCTAAAGAGAAGAGTCACAAAAAGCACATATAGAGATAAAAATAATCACTAAACTTTGATGATCTTCATCAGATGACACTCATAGGACTTCATGTTAAACAATACATGTATGTTTTGTTTAATAAAGTTCATATTTATATAAAACAATCTCAGTATACATTGGAACGTTACTTTCACTACTTCCAAAAACATCCGGTGATATTGCAGAGAGCCACATCATTTTACAGAAATACTCATTATAAATGTTGATAAATACAATTGTTAGACATGGGAATATAGATATACCTCTCCTTAATGCAACCTATGTGTCAGATTTCAAAAAAACTTTACGGAAAAAGCAAACCATGCAATAGTCTGAGACGGCGGTCAGAAAAAATATAACAATATCCGCCATGTTGGAGTCAACAGAAATCAGAAATAACACTATAAATATTCCCTTACCTTTGATGATCTTCATCTGAATGCACTCCCAGGAATCCTAGTTCCACAATAAATGTTTGTTTTGTTCGATAATGTCCATTATTTATGTCCAAGTAGCTACTTTTGTTAGCGCGTTTAGTGCACAAATCCAAACGCTCGTGCAGGTCCAGCCGAACGTGGGACGAAAACTTCAAAAAGTTATATTACAGGTCGAAGAAACTTGTCAAACTAAGTATAGAATCAATCTTTAGGATGTTATCATAAATCTTCAATAACGTTCCAACCGGAGAATTCCATTGTCTGTAGAAATACCATGGAACGCAGGTTGCTATCATGTGAAATGCGCATGACCAGGACCTGGCTCTCTGCCAGACCACTGACTTAAAGAGCTCTCATCCGGCCCCACAATACAGTAGAAGCCCAATTCAAGTTTCTAAAAACGGAAGCCTAGTGGCTAGTGGAAGCCTTAGGAAGTGCAACATAACCAATATCCCACTGTGTATTCAATAGGGGCTGGGTTTTTACATTTAAGTCAAATGTTTGGGGCAATATTTCTCAAAAAAAAAAAAAAATTGTTGTCTCATGTTGACTGACAACATTTCATTGAAGAATTCCGTCCATAGTTTCCACTCATACTAGGAGTAGTTCTGTTGACCAATCACCGACAAAGGGGCGTATACTTTGTCTACTCGACTACGACTTGTTGTGTGCTTGAACATCTGAAAATAAACCCTGCTGAACACCAAAACTAACAAAAACCTAACCACAATTTGTCATAATATGTACTTGAACTGTTTTGAGTGGGAAGCATGCGACAAGCTTAAGCTCCACTACCTACACTACCCTACCCTTTGTCCTGACCATTCGACCTGACCCGGGAAAAACTGGGCCCTTAAATATAGCCTGTAGGTAGGGCCTGGAACTTTGGGTTATGACTAGGACCCAGAGTTTTTCCCTGGTCAGGGCAGGGAATTATTTGGCCTTAAGTGAGGAGATATGGGGACAGACAGGGTTGAGGTCTGGCAAAAAACAAATGTAATTACTTTGAATGTGCTGGCAGATTTTCCCATGAATGGCCCTCTCCTGAGGGCTGTGTAACCTGTTTGTACCTGTGAGCTATACAGTAGCTTTCCAGGGAAACCTCTACACACACACACACACACACACACACACACACACACACACACACACACACACACACACACACACCTGGCAGTGTTTCACAGGGGAAGTCAGTGGGGACCTGGCTGAGATGTGTTATCGTCCCGTGTGTGTGAGGCAGGCACAGTAATGTGGAATCAAAGCTACGTTCCCAGCCCGTCTCCTGTCCCAGTCTGTCTGTTACACTCAACCATGATCAAAGTCCTTCAGAAATACACAGAGATTCTCCTCCACACCCTGGCCCACAGAGGGATGGGTTCCCTTTATAAATGCTCTGCAAACACACACATCCAGGCACGCACACACACACAAGGCGTGCGCAGACACAAACACAGGCGCCCACATACACATATACATGGCGTTCACATACAGTCACGCTTACTCACTCACACACACACACGCTCTGCCTATGAATGAGCGCAGAGTGATGTGTGTGTGTGTGTATGTACGTCCGTAAGTAGAGATTTAGTAGTATTTGGTTGAGATTAGTTATTCATACACTGTTTTTTGTTTGTAATTTTAGTTCTCTGACACACAGATTGTAGTTCTCTGGTGCCCAGATTGTAATTCTCTGATACCCAGATTGTAGTTCTCTGGTTCCCCCTGCAGACTATTTAAATGAATTACATCCATTGGACTGGCAGTGCATCCCTTAATGGCACCCTATTCCCTATAGTATACTACTTTGTAGGGAATCGGGTGCCATTTGGGACGTAGCCTGAAAGTGAGTCTTACAATGTACCAGGATGCCGGAAGAACACAAACTCCAGTTGCCATTTACAGGTCGCAATTGTAAATGAGAACTTGTTCTCAACTTGCCTACCTGGTTAAATAAAGGTGAAATAAATCAAATAAAAAATTACAATACCTTCTGAGATTTTTACCAAACGACCAGTTCAGTTGGAGCAGTGAAGACCAGGCTGTGGTCAGTGGTATCCACATTGCCACCCAAACAAACCAAGCTTTTCTTTTGTACCTAAGCTGGAACTGGAGTGTGGGAAAATTCCTCCCCGGAACAAAATGTTGCCACTGTGCCTGTTACATTTGAAGCTTTCCTTGGCTGGTAGGCCCAAAATTCATCATTTTGTGTCACCTTTTCAGCACTTGTTGTTTTTAAAGTGTTGTAGTCTATCATTTACGTGTGTGTGTGTGTGTGTGCGCACAGAGGTCGCGGTCTGCGTTCTCCCTGACCAGTGACGATTCTCCAGAGAAGAACACCGAGGCACTAGTAGGGGCGGGGGGAGGTGGAGGGGTACAGGACTACGCCTCTCTGAAGAAGGAGACCGCCAGGGCTTCCTCACTGCCCAGCTGGAAGAGTGTGGACCGCCTGGACAACTCCAGTAAGACACACACTGAAACATGGATCCCTGATACAGTCGCACACACACATATTAGAGACGCCCAGAGCAAAATCCTCCGTATTGTCGCACAATAAAACGCTCTACGCTCAACCCAGAGAGACATGTCCATACTGTCACGTTTTACATGCAAAGACACGTCAGTACTGTCACGTCTCTCTGTACAGTCAAACATGTTACATGCAACAGGACAATTCCATACCGTTGCACTCCCAGGAAGAATGCTGTGTTTGTCACCTACGTAAAACTCTAGATATGTTTATCTGTGCCTGTATGTACAGGTGCGTCCTCGGTGCTGCAGAGCCCGGACGGTAACTGGATCGCTCTGCAGAGCTCTCAGCACTCCCGTCCCAGCCTGCTGACCAAGAGAAAGTCTCTGGTGTTCAGCGTCCTGGAGAAAGAGTCCGACGTGGTCTCGGCCTACGACGAGATGGGCCCCGAATCCGACCAGGAGGACGACAAGGGGGGCTGGGGGGCCGCGCTGCGCCAGTTCCAACGGAAACTCTCCGACGAGACGTACTGCACGGACTCCCAGCACGACCCTGAGTGGACGTACACCCCGGTCCACCTCCCGGTCACATCGCCCTCTTCGGGCCAGTACACCAACACCGAGACCCTCAACTCTGACTCAGAGTGTTCCTCTGTACCCCCCACCCGACCCGGCAAACCCCTCCAGAACGTAATGAAGAAGACAGGCCCTAACCAGGACCCGTATCTTCATCCCCAGCAAGCTCAGTACCACCATCATCAGCATCAACACCAGAACCTCCCTTTGTACTCGCTCCACCCGGAGGCGCTGGATGTGAACTTTAACCCCAAGGTGACTGGGGACAGTGGGCAAAGCAACCACGTCAGGAGGTCGCGGAGACGCAGGAAGAGCAAGAGGGAGCTGGCGGGGAACCAGGCCCACGCACAGACACACACACAACCACTTTATTCGTCATCTGCACAGGTGGGAGGACATTCACTCACAAAGCCTTGAGGAAGGTTTTACTTGCAATGACTGTGATATGTGGTTGTCTTATCTAGCTTGGTTGAATGCACTGACTGGAAATCTCTCTGGCTGACAGTGTCTGCTAAACCACAAAAATGTCAATGTAAAGATATGGCACGTGTAGCAGCTTCGCCAATCTCTTCACATTGGCAGTAGTAGGTACAGAGTTGTTTTAGTCACCTTTACTACACCTCATTCTAGTTGTTATAAATCTCAACAACAACAGAAAAAAAAGTGTAGTCCTTTAGTCAACCCTCATGAGACTGTTGTGAAACATTAGTACACCACTGGGTGGCAGGAAAGGACAATGCTTTTTCATATGGAAGGAGATAAGCATGAAGGTCTCCCTATTGCTCTGTCTTTCATTCTGTCTTTCTCTCCATCTCCGCCCGTAGGAGAACAGTTTCCTGCTGAACGCCCTGCTGAAGAGTGACATGAGTGAGGAGATGCCTGGGCCTGACGTGGGGCCCGTGCCCGAGACCTCCTCTGCGGTCATGACCCCCGAGCCCAAGAACCAGGACACTGTGGCCCCTAACTCTGCGGCCCCCAGCTCCCCTAACTGCATGGCCCCTGGCCCCCTGTCCCCCAGCGGCTCTGGGCCCGGCTCGGGAGACACACTGGAGCAGGAGCTCTACTCCAAACTGGGCCAGCTGGTTGGACGAGCCAGCAGCGAGGAAGTAGCGAGCTCGTCCGAGGATGAGCCAATCAAAAGCCCCGTAAAGAGAGACAGAGAAAGTGACAGACAGAAAGAGAAGCTGAGGCAGATTGAGAGAGAGCGAGATCCCCAGGGACAAAGTGAGAGACAGAGCAGTAAAAGTAGGGATAGGACGAAGCGAGAGACGTTTGAGTCAGTGAACGGGCCGGAACTGAAAAAGAGAGAGCGACTAAGGGAAAGTCTGACATTGAGACAGGAGGAGAGAGTGAAGGAGAGGAGGTTGGAGAGAGGAGGAAAGCGTTTGGAAGAGAAAGTAGATGGCAGGGAAAATAAGACAGTGGAGAAGAACAGGCAAAGTAAGAGACTACAGAGAAAAGAGGTGGACAGAGAGACCGAAAGAAAGGGGGAAGAAGTGGAAGACCGAAATGAAAAGACAGGATCCACGCCCTCCTCGCCTGTAATTACCCCATCTATCCAGGAAGGGGTGCTGTGTGACGGACAGGTAAGCAGAGAGAGGCAGAATAGGAGGTCTTTGTTTCATATTTAGCTTCAGCCATAGAGTTGGAAAGAGGGACAAATCGAAGGATAGGGATATGGATACTTGGATAGGGATGTTTGACCCAAAGCCTGTTTTAGCATGGGAAAAGATAGAAGATGAGCTCTTTAGTACATCTCTATGGCTTTAGCCTATCATACATGACCTGTATGTCCTGTTTGTGTCGTCACCTAAACACCGCAGGCGGCTACCCTGAGTTATCTTTACTCTTATCTTAAACTCTCTGTTTCTCCTTTATCTCGTTTCTCTCGGTCACTCCTTTATTTTCCCTCCCTTTCTTCTGGCTGTACCTTCTACTCATCCCGAACCTCTTCCTCCCTCCTCGCCTACCCGTTCTCACCTCTTCTCTCATCCACATCTTTCTGTGCCATCCGTGTCCCACATCTGTCTTTCTCCCGTTTCTCTCGATATCCCCCCCCCCCCCCCCGTCTCCCTTTCTCCTTTGTCTTTCTGTCCGTCCATCTGTCCGCGCATGTCTGTCTGTCGCGAGAGACAGAATGGGGTGGAACTACAGCAGAGGCTACAGTTGCTCTCCTCTCTCTTACAGCAGGTGAGATTTACTGTCTCTATAACACAGTCAGTCAGGACATCACACATGCGCACACATGCGCACACACACACACACACACACACACACACACCTTGTATGCGACATGACTAACCACAGTCCCAACCTTAACATTCACGTGATGCAACCCCAAAACAATCAAATTAATCAGATTGCTGTGGTGGACAACGCACACTAACACACACTCACTGCGTCTATCTGATGATTCACTTCTTACAATTCTTAGACACTCTGTCACCAGTAAGGCGTCATCAAGTGAAACATGGTTATTTTGTCAGGGGCCATCGTGATATTAGTCACGCTCTCTCTCTGATTTACTTCAGATGTGTCGTAAATAGCACCCTATGCCCTATATAGTTCACTACTTTTAACCAGTGCGTGTAGGGAATAGTGTACCATTTGGGACGTAGGTTTGCTCTTATCTAGATATGGTCTATTTTAGGGACTTCTGGACACAATCAGGTATAATTGTTATTCAAAGCCACTAGATGGAGTCATGAGTGAAAAGCTGATGGTGCTGTATTCAATTTAGACATAAAAGGCCGACTGCATTAGCTTGTACCCTTACGGAAAAACCACATGAATTCATATGTGGAAATCACATTAATTCCCGTGAAATTGTCACGTTTTGCCTAATGTCTCATTTTATTTCACGTGATGTTTCACATGTGGATTTTCACGTTATCACATAACCTTTCACATGTGGTTTTTCACGTTATCACATAACCTTTCACATGTGGTTTTTCACGTTATCACATAACCTTTCACATGTGGATTTTGAACACTTCTCATGTGATGATATTTCATATGAAGTTTCAGGTGGATATTTTTCACATGGGATTTCACAGGTGATGCCCTGAAAATTAAAATGTGTCGTTAGGATGTCTCCAGAACATCACGCAGTCGCAGTGTTTTCAACTTACATATTTGACACACTTTGACATACTGTGCTTTCAGGAAGTATTCACACCCCTTGACTTATTACACATTTTGTTGTGTTAAAGCCTGAATTTAAAATGGATTAAATTGAGATTGTTGGTCACTGGCCTAAACACAATACGCCATCATGTAAAAGTGTAATTATGTTTTTAGACATTTTTACAAATTAATAAAACATGAAAAGCTGAAATGTCTTGAGTCAATAAATATTCAACCCCTTTGTTAAGGCAAGCCTAAATAAGTTCAGGAGTAAATGTTTGCTTAACAAGACACATAATAAGTTTCATGGACTCACTATGTGTGGAATAATAGTATTGAACGTGTTTTTTGAATGACTGCCTCATCTCCGTACCACACACATACAATTATCTGTAAGGTCCCTCAGTCGAGCACTGAATTTCAAACTTGAATTTCTCATTTTAATATCTCACGAAGAAGGTACCTATTGGTAGATGGATATATATTTTTTTAAAGCAGACATTGAATATCCCTTTGAGCACAGTGAAGTCATTATCAATACACCGTGTCACTAAAGCGATACAGGCATCCTTCCTAACACAGTTGCCAGAGAGGAAGAGAACTGCTCAGGGAATCACCGTGAGCCCAATGGTCACTTTAAAACAGTTTGTGTTTAATGATTGATCAACAACATTGTAGTTACTCCACAATACGATCCCAATTGACAGTGAAAATAGGAAATCCTGTACAGATAAAACATTTAAAAAATCTAAAATGTGCATCCTGTTTGCAACAAGGCACTAAAGTAATACTGCAAAAAATGTGGCAAAGCAATTCACTTTTTGTCCTGATTTGGAGCAAATACAATAAAATACATTACTGAGTACCACGCTCCATATTTTCAAGCATATTGGTGGCTGCATCATGTTATGGGTATGCTTGTAATGGTTATGGACTGGGTAGAAGAAAAACAGAATGGAGCTAAGCACAGTCAAGATTCTAGGAAAACCTAGTTCAGTCTGCTTTCCACCAGACACTGGGAGATAAATAACCTTAAACATAAATCTACACTGGAATAGCTTACCAAGAAGACAGTGAATGTTGCTGAGTGGCCGAGTTACAATTTTGATTTAAATCTGCTTGAAAATCTACGGAAAGACCTGATAAAAATGGTTAGCAATGATCAACAACCAATTTCACAGAGCCTGAAGAATTTTGAAAAAATAATAATGTTGCAAATCCAGGTGTGGAAAGCACTTATAGACTTACCCAGAAAAACGCTGCCAAGGGTGCTTCTACAAAGCACAGGTAAAAAATATATGGCAAATAGAAATCAAACTGGATGGTCTACAGGGATAGATGGGAGGGGTTGAGGGGAGCTGAAGGATGGGATTAAAAACAAACAAAAGATAACTATTGGAAAATACATTTTGTCCGTAAAATGTATATTATATGTATAAGCTGTTATAAGTTCTAAAAGTGCTTTCTAAACACATATGTCGCAGTAGGAAATGGAGCCGTGTGTTGGAGCCGTGTGATAATGATGTATATTGGTAATGTACTATAGGTGACGGCCAAAACTCCGGCTCCCATTACCCATCTACGTACTCAGTCGGTACCTGAAATCTGAAAGTCACCTCTGAGTGTTCAAAAGGAGCCGCCTCTCATCTCCTCTCGTCTCCCACTCGAATGCCACCCCTTACCACCCACACTATACACACTTCCTTTCAAGCCCACGTACGTCGCTAGCTAGCTAACGCGTCTTAAAAAGAGAGAGAGAGAAAGGGGTGTGGATCAATGCACTTGTTAGTCCCACAGATCAAAGCTTCAAGCCAAGGATTATCTCATTATTGAATTACATCGATCTCTCTCCTTCTCCCTCATCCCTCTCACCTTTTCATCCATTCAGATGTACTTGTTTGTACTTTACAGCAGGGGTGTTGTTTGTTAGTCTTGTAGGTTCGAGACTGCACTTTCACTTTTCGTGTTTTCTCACATTTTCTACCTTTCTAGTGGTTTGGTAGAGGAAAATGTAAATACAGTAATTGTAACTCTGTTAGGTAACCCTACCATGACCTGGAATCTAGTAATAAAGGTCAACAGCTCCCCTCCTCTTCCACATGAAGTGTCACACTCTTCGTCCTCCACCTGATTGCTCCTTGCAGGTTGACATGAGTCGTGACGATGTGTGTGTGTGTGTGCTGCACTGATTGGAGGTGTAAAAGCTCTGTGTGTCATTGAGGACCATGCTGTAAACATCTCACTTGGACCCTGTTACGACTCTCCTCTTGACTGTTCCATATTTGTTTGTACCCACTAATGATAGTCATGTTCGTGCCTGTGTGTGTCTGACTCGTATCTCTGTGTGTGTTGTGTGTCTGTTTCTATGTGGCATGTCTTTGTGTGTGTATGTGGTGTGTGTGTGTTTGTGTCTTGACGTGTGTGTGCACGTGTGTGTGTGTTGAGCAGAAGTACTCGGCCGCATCGCTGTGCAGTATCACCACAGAGGTACTGAAGGTGCTCAACGCCACAGAGGAACTGATTGGTGAGGCGGGGGGCGATAGTGTCACCCCCTCTGAGTGCATGAGCGCGTCTGAGTCCTTCCTCAGCAACTTAGAGACCAGGAAGCTGGACCAGAAACTCACCAAAATGGAGGAAAACGTAAGACCCAGTGCCTACATTCATCTCGATGTTGGTGGTCACTATCTGGCCATGCTAGAAAGGACCAAATGCAGCGCTTTCTAAACCCTAAACTTAATCCTTATCTTAACCTCCAACATAACCCTAGATAAAAAAAAGAGTAAATAGCAATGTGTACTTGCTCATCTGAACTCACTATCTGAGCCACTTTTGTCGATCTTAGCATGACCATATAGTGACTACCACCTGTAAAGACTAAACAAGAAAGGTCCAAGGATAGAGCCCTGTGGGTCCCCAACATTGTTATGCTCAGCACCTGTGCCCATTGACCTTTCCTGTAACACGTGACTTGTCCCTGTAGGTGTACATGGCTGCGGGGGCGGTGTACGGCCTGGAGGGGGCACTGGGGGACCTGGAGAAGGTGGCCCGAGGCATCAGCAGTGGCACCTCAGACAGAGACCTGGCCTTCCTGGAGGACCAGGTGGCCACTGCTGCCGCCCAGGTGCAGCAGTCTGAGCTCCAGGTAGGGGGTCCATTCATATCCAAACGCCCAGTTGTTTCTATGACTGCATTCCATGCTGATTACATTGCAGACGCAGGTCAGATGTGATGCTTGCCCAACTGTGCAGTTGACGACGTGGCAATGTGTTGAGGATGGAATGCAACCAATGTTTGATGGTCCTGTAAGAATGCAGGTTTTAATGTGGAGACTGGAGAGAATGTGGCAATGTGTAATTGTATTCTAATGGTGTCTTCTAAATGAACCTGATTCATTCATTCATTCAATTAACCTGAGCCTTGATGTACTCTACAATACATCTACAGCAAATGTCGTTTTTATTTTCGGAATCATTTGGAATCTTTCTCCTCCAGGTATCAGACATCGAGGAGAGGATATTATCTCTAAAAACAGCTGGACTGAATGTCACCGCCTGCAATCGTTTCTCCAACTTCTCCAAGCCAAAACCTACGGTATACTGTAGTATATTCCCACCAGACAATTATTACACACAGCTACACCCTCATATGGCCACTGTATTCACCGTACTGATCTGTTACTCTGCAGCCTCAAACCCTTGACACATCACGCCAACAGAGGAGAAAACTACCTGCCCCTCCGGTCAAAGGTAATGGACAACTTGTTGAATTGATCACAAAGGAAACCTTTTGCTGTTGAACAATGTTAAATGTTCTATTTAATCCATTTACTTTTCCTACTTCTGTTAAATGGAGTTTATAGGATTGGCTCCCTTTGATGATAGAAAAAAGTACCAGGTCGCAAAAAAGACCCAAACTTTGTCACTTCATAAAATCGTACGTTTTTCAGACTGTGTAATGTCACACTGTCACAATGAGAAGTTTTCTTTCCCTTTCAGGAGTTTGAAAATACACTCACACCCTCTTTACGCTTTGATGTGCGTGTTGCATCGATCGCGGGCTGACGTCACTGTGGCAACACTATGTTGTCTGCTCCACAGGATAGCGCACCCTTTTTTCATGTGCGGACATTGGCTTGGCAGAAAGATTTTGTGTTCACACTTAGAAGACTAACATCACATTTGGATCTAAAGGAAGAGGTTGAATGGATGCCAGGCTAAGTGTACCAGGTAGAGAGGGAAGATATAGAAAGGAAAGAGAGAGGCTCCATTAGGAACGAGAGAAGGAGCACACAGAATAGGAGACGAATCGGACGGCTGCGCCATTAGCCAATGGGGGGGGGCACGCTTCTTTTCATGTTAATAATTCATTCATTATTAATCAGGGTTTTCTTCTTTTTTTGACACCAACAAGCAGCTTTTTCCACATGGTCAATGAAATCACTCTGTTTTAGCCTTTACTTTCCAAGTAAAACACAACACAACAGAGCCTAAATCTAAGAAGTCTCATATAGTCATAAAGCATTGATTTCAGACTGGGGTCGACGGTGCATCTTTTGAAAGAGACTCATTAGACAATCAATCAATCAAATGTATTTGTAAAGCCATTTTCTTTTACATCAGTAGATGTCACACAGTGCTGTTACAAAAACCCAGCCTAAAACCCCAAAGAGCAAGCAATGCAGATGTAGAAGCACAGTGGCTAGGAAAAAGTCCCTAGAAAGGCAGGAACCTAGGAAGAAAGCTCGAGAGGAACAAGGCTCTGAGGGCTAGCGATTCCTCTTCTGGATATATCGGTGGCAATTATAGGAATACAGGGCCATTAACGCTAGATCCCTCTTCAAGATGTTCAAATGTTCATAGATGACCAGCAGGGTCAAATAATAATCACAGTGGTTATAGAGGGTGCAACAGGTCAGCACCTCAGGAGTAAATATCAGTTGGCAAATCAATGTAAAACATTTTTGACATGCGTTTCTCTGGACTTTTGTTGTTGTTATTCTGTCTCTCACTGTTCAAATAAACCTACCATTAAAATTATAGACTGATCATGTCTTTGTCTGTGGGCAAACATACAAAATCAGCAAGGGATCAAATACTTTTTTCCCTCACTGTATATAGTGAAAACAAAAGTCCTAAAAAAAACAGAACCTTGAGGAACACTTATTTAGAATCATAAAACATGGGACGAGATGTTAAAAATTGTCCATTGTGCCAATAGATGGAATGCACTCACATGAGATTTGCTGTGATGTTGACAGAGTGGCATGCGAGGTTTATTTCTTAGACTGGGTTAAGATGTCAATTTTGGGACACATCCTCAGTAGTGTGCCTTCGAATCAGTGGGTGTTTCGGCCTTTAATCACTAAACACTCTCATCAAAGGTGGCCAGCTAAAGTGTGATCAAGCCTTAGCTTGTGTCCCATGCCCAATTAAGATGTCCCACGGGACTATGCAAGGCAGGGGCGTCCTCTTCCCTGAGCCAGCCCTACAGCTGACCGCATACCTCATATGCCCTCCTCAAGTTGGAGGGATCTGAATTGGGTTCTCAGGTGGGGGTGGGGGGTCATGAAGTTATAGCCCAGCAAGGGTCCTTCCGTTTGATCCAGATCCACTGGCTGCCTCTTTCAGCTGCTTGAGAAACTGCTCTGACGGTCTGCCGCAGAGCCTGTCCATGGATTCCAAGTTCTTTAAGCAACCTGATGGTGGAAGAAGCCACAAATCCTCTGCATCCCACTTCAACTGGCCAGACTTTTGCATTCCAGCCACGCTGAGTTGCGTCTGCTGCCAACTCTGTGTAACGCAGTTTCTTACGCTCGTAGGCCTCTTCAACAGAGTTTTCCCACGGGACTGTGAGCTCTATGATGTACACAGCCTTTCGTGAAGGGGACCAGAGTACCATGTCTGGCCTAAGGTTGGTAGAAGCAATCTCAGGTGGAAAAATGAGTTGCTGGCCAATATCGACAAGCATCTTCCAGTCCTGGGCCATGGCTAGGTGTCCAGTTTCTGGCTTTGTAGGAGGATACTTGGGCCTTTTCTGTCCCTCCCGGATGAATGTTGTTGTTTTGACGGGATTGTTTGTTTTTGGAGGTAATGAATTGGTTGCACTCCTCTTGGTCTCAAGTGCTGCAGCCAGGCTCTTGAGGACCTGATTGTGCCTCCAGGTGTAGCGGCCTTGTGAGAGGCTGGTCTTGCAACCTGTCATTATATGCCTGAGAGTCGCTGGAGCTGGGCAGAGGGGGCAGGTCGAGTCCTCGCCATACCATTGATGTAGATTTTTTGGTGATGGAAGCACATCATAAACAGCTCTTATGATGAAGCAAATGTTGCTTGCCTCCATTTGCCAAAGCTCACTACAGTTGATCTTTCTCCTCTCCAGGCCTTTTTATCCTATCCTAGGTATTCCTGAAAGAGGTGGGGTTTCAGGTGTCTCCGGAAGGTGGTGATTGACTCCGCTGTCCTGGCGTCGTGAGGGAGTTTGTTCCACCATTGGGGGGCCAGAGCAGCGAACAGTTTTGACTGGGCTGCGCGGGAACTGTACTTCCTCAGTGGTAGGGAGGCGAGCAGGCCAGAGGTGGATGAACGCAGTGCCCTTGTTTGGGTGTAGGGCCTGATCAGAGCCTGGAGGTACTGAGGTGCCGTTCCCCTCACAGCTCCGTAGGCAAGCACCATGGTCTTGTAGCGGATGCGAGCTTCAACTGGAAGCCAGTGGAGAGAGCGGAGGAGCGGGGTGACGTGAGAGAACTTGGGAAGGTTGAACACCAGACGGGCTGCGGCGTTCTGGATGAGTTGTAGGGGTTTAATGGCACAGGCAGGGAGCCCAGCCAACAGCGAGTTGCAGTAATCCAGACGGGAGATGACAAGTGCCTGGATTAGGACCTGCGCTGCTTCCTGTGTGAGGCAGGGTCGTACTCTGCGGATGTTGTAGAGCATGAACCTACAAGAACGGGCCACCGCCTTGATGTTAGTTGAGAACGACAGGGTGTTGTCCAGGATCACGCCAAGGTTCTTAGCGCTCTGGGAGGAGGACACAATGGAGTTGTCAACCGTGATGGCGAGATCATGGAATGGGCAGTCCTTCCCGGGAGGAAGAGCAGCTCCGTCTTGCCGAGGTTCAGCTTGAGGTGGTGATCCGTCATCCACACTGATATGTCTGCCAGACATGCAGAGATGCGATTCGCCACCTGGTCATCAGAAGGGGGAAAGGAGAAGATTAATTGTGTGTCGTCTGCATAGCAATGATAGGAGAGACCATGTGAGGTTATGACAGAGCCAAGTGACTTGGTGTATAGCGAGAATAGGAGAGGGCCTAGAACAGAGCCCTGGGGGACGCCAGTGGTGAGAGCGCGTGGTGAGGAGACAGATTCTCGCCACGCCACCTGGTAGGAGCGACCTGTCAGGTAGGACGCAATCCAAGCGTGGCCGCGCCGGAGATGCCCAACTCGGAGAGGGTGGAGAGGAGGATCTGATGGTTCACAGTATCGAAGGCAGCCGATAGGTCTAGAAGGATGAGAGCAGAGGAGAGAGAGTTAGCTTTAGCAGTGTGGAGGGCCTCCGTGATACAGAGAAGAGCAGTCTCAGTTGAATGACTAGTCTTGAAACCTGACTGATTTGGATCAAGAAGGTCATTCTGAGAGAGATAGTGGGAGAGCTGGCCAAGGACGGCACGTTCGAGAGTTTTGGAGAGAAAAGAAAGAAGGGATACTGGTCTGTAGTTGTTGACATCGGAGGGATCGAGTGTAGGTTTTTTCAGAAGGGGTGCAACTCTCGCTCTCTTGAAGACAGAAGGGACGTAGCCAGCGGTCAGGGATGAGTTGATGAGCGAGGTGAGGTAAGGGAGAAGGTCTCCGGAAATGGTCTGGAGAAGAGAGGAGGGAATAGGGTCAAGCGGGCAGGTTGTTGGGCGGCCGGCCGTCACAAGACGCGAGATTTCATCTGGAGAGAGAGGGGAGAAAGAGGTCAGAGCACAGGGTAGGGCAGTGTGAGCAGAACCAGCGGTGTCGTTTGACTTAGCAAACGAGGATCGGATGTCGTCGACCTTCTTTTCAAAATGGTTGACGAAGTCATCTGCAGAGAGGGAGGAGGGGGAGGGGGAGGAGGATTCAGGAGGGAGGAGAAGGTGGCAAAGAGCTTCCTAGGGTTAGAGGCAGATGCTTGGAATTTAGAGTGGTAGAAAGTGGCTTTAGCAGCAGAGACAGAAGAGGAAAATGTAGAGAGGAGGGAGTGAAAGGATGCCAGGTCCGCAGGGAGGCGAGTTTTCCTCCATTTCCGCTCGGCTGCCCGGAGCCCTGTTCTGTGAGCTCGCAATGAGTCGTCGAGCCACGGAGCAGGAGGGGAGGACCGAGCCGGCCTGGAGGATAGGGGACATAGAGAATCAAGGGATGCAGAAAGGGAGGAGAGGAGGGTTGAGGATGCAGAATCAGGAGATAGGTTGGAGAAGGTTTGAGCAGAGGGAAGAGATGATAGAATGGAAGAGGAGAGAGTAGCGGGGGAGAGAGAGCGAAGATTGGGACGGCGCGATACCATCCGAGTAGGGGCAGTGTGGGAAGTGTTGGATGAGAGCAAGAGGGAAAAGGATACAAGGTATTGGTCGGAGACATGGAGGGGAGTTGCAGTGAGGTTAGTGGAAGAACAGCATCTAGTAAAGATGAGGTCGAGCGTATTGCCTGCCTTGTGAGTAGAGGGGGAAGGTGAGAGGGTGAGGTCAAAAGAGGAGAGGAGTGGAAAGAAGGAGGCAGAGAGGAATGAGTCAAAGGTAGACGTGGGGAGGTTAAAGTCGCCCAGAACTGTGAGAGGTGAGCCGTCCTCAGGAAAGGAGCTTATCAAGGCATCAAGCTCATTGATGAACTCTCCGAGGGAACCTGGAGGGCGATAAATGATAAGGATGTTAAGCTTGAAAGGGCTGGTAACTGTGACAGCATGGAATTCAAAGGAGGCGATAGACAGATGGGTAAGGGGAGAAAGAGAGAATGACCACTTGGGAGAGATGAGGATCCCGGTGCCACCACCCCGCTGACCAGAAGCTCTCGGGGTGTGCGAGAACACGTGGGTGGACACGGGTGCTTGCTGCCAGGCCAAAGCCTCCTCTTCCATGCTGGATATTCCCCACAATGTCTTGGTGTCTCAGGGCTGATGTTGCTTGCTGCACAGCCTTGGATTATGTCCATTTTCGTCCAGTTTATAGGGGAGGTGCAGCCTTGCTAATGGTCTGGTCTTTGGAGTCCTTCAATGTCATCTGAAGTCTTACTTTAGAGCACTTGTACTCCTCCATTAGACTTGTAAGAGGTAGTTCAAGGACCCTTTTGCCATAGAGGCCGATGTTACTCAGGCATCGTGGGACACCCAGCCATTTCTTCACGTATGAGGCAATGGTTCGCTCCATCTTCTCCACTGTTGTTATTGGGACCTCATAGACGGTGAGTGGCCACATTACCCGGGGGAGAAGTCCAAACTGTAGGCACCAAAGCTTGAGCTTCCCAGGCAGTAGGGTCTTGTTGATATTCTCAAGACCGTCGGCGATGTCCTGCCTTACTTGCTGCACTTGATCTTTATCCCGTAGGCTTTCATTGTACCATCTACCCAGGCTCTTGATGGGTTGCTCATACACCGTTGGTATCGGGTCATCTCCAATGCAGAACCTCACATCTTTAAGCTGTCCCTTGACTATGGAGATGCTTCGAGATTTGCTTGGCTTGATTTTCATCCGGGCCCACTTGATGTTATCCTGCAGCTTTGCAAGTAGCCGCCTGGTTCATGCTGCAGTGGGTGGTCAGTGTAGTCATGTCATCCATGTATGCTCGGATAGGTGGGAGACGGAGTCCTTCCTTAGTTCTCTCACCGCCGACCACCCATCTCGATGCCCTGATGATGTCTTCCATGGCCATAGTGAAGGCCAGAGGAGAAATTGTACAGCCAGATAGTAAAGAAATAAATAAATAAACCACTCAATTGCGGTCAAGGTTTGGCTTTCTCAGGAGAGGCTTTATTACTGCCACTTTAAGTTACTTTGGTTCACATCGTAAGGATAGGGAGCCATTTATTATGTTCAGTATATAAGTAGGCAGTTGGAAGATTTATGGGCCATGACTTTTTTTGTAAACGTGTCGACGAAAACTTGGGTTTCTCCATTGATCTGAGGTTCTGCCAGTTCTGTGCAGACTTTGGACAACTACACCTATTCAAAGAGGAGTCTGTAATTTGCTTTCTAAAGATCATTAACTTTTCATTGAAGAAAGTTATGAATTCATCATTGCTGAAGTGAAGCGCATCCTCACTTGGGGATGCTGCTTTTTAGTTAGCTTTGCAACAGTATCAAATATGTATTTAGGACTGTTTTTATTCTCCTCAATCAGGTTTGAAAAGTAGGCTGATTGAGCAGCAGTGAGGGCTTTTTGATATTGCACTTTCCAAGGTAGTCACTAGACTTCCAATTTGGTGGAGTGACATTTCCGATCCAATTTTCTGGAAGCTTCTTTCCGGGCTCTAATATTTTCTGTATTTAATTTTGTTTTGCTTTTAGTGGTGCAACTGCATCCAGGGTATTACGCAAAGTTACTTTTATATCCTCAGTTAGGTGATTTTACTACTCTGACATCCTTGGGTAGGTGGAGGGAATCTGCAAGGGCATCTAGGAATCTTTGCGTTGTCCGAGAATTTATAGCGCAGCTGTTGATAATCCTTGGTTGGGGTCTAAGCTAATTATTTGATTGCAAATGTATTAAAATGGTGGCCCAATAGTCCAGGATTATGAGGAAAAACATTTAGATCCACAAAATCTATTCCACGGGACTAAACTAGATCCAGGGTATGACTGTGGCTATGCGTAAGTCCCGAGACATGTTGGACAAAATCCACTGAGTCGATGATGGCTCCGAAAGCCTTTTGGAGTGGGTCTGTGGAGTTCTGTGAATATTGAAGTCACCAAAAATGTAAATATTATATGCTATGACTATGAGGCCCAATAGAAGTTCAAGGAACTTTGTGAGTAACACTGTACACAGCCCAGGAGGCCTGTAAAACAGTAGCTATAAAAAAAATGGTTTGAGTAGGCTGCATAGATTCATGACTAGAACCTCAAAAGATGAACATGTAGCCTTTTTTGTTGTCATAAATGTTAGCAACACCTCTGCCTTTGCGTGATGCTCTGGGGATATGGTCACTAGTGTAACCAGGAGGAGAGGCCTCATTTAACCCAGTAAATTCATCAGTCTTGAGCCATGTTTCAGTCAGGCCAATCACATCAAATTTATAATCAGTGATTAGTTTGTGAAGGATCTTACATTAAGTAGTCCTATTTTGAGATGTGAGGTATGATCACAATCTCTTTCAATAATGACAGGAATGGAGGAGGTCTTTATTCCAGTGGGATTGCTAAGGTGTGTTTAATTTTGTCAGACCTAGATCGAGGCACAGACACGGTCTCAATGGGGAAAACTGAGCTGACTACACTGACTGTGGTAGGGGCAGACTCCACTAAGCTGGCAGGCTGGCTAACAGCACCCTATCCCATTGTGAAGCTAGAGGAATTAGAGCCCTGTCTATGTTGATAGAAAAGATGAGAGCACCCCTCCAGCTAGGATGGTGTCCGTCACTCCTCAGCAGGCGAGCCTTGGTCCTGTTTGTGGGTGAGTCCCAGACTAGAGCATCATGTAATGATTATTTAACTAAGGGACTAATGTTTTACTGTTTCTCTCTCAGTGTTGGGAACTTCTACATTTTATGCCCAATTCTGAATAGATATTACCAGATACACTGAGTATCCAAAATATTAGGAACACCTACCAAGTGACAGATTGACCAGGTGAATCCAGGTGAAAGCTATGATCCCGTATTGATGTCACTTGTTAAATCCATTTCAATCAGTGTAGAAGAAGGGGAGGAGACAGGTTTGAGACAATTGAGACATGGATTGTGTATATGTGCTCTGGGCAAGACAAAAGATTTGTGCCTTTCAACTGGGTATGGTAGTTGGTGCAAGGCGCACCAGTTTGAGTGTGTCAAGAACTCCGGCGCTGCTGTGTTTTTTTACGCTCAACAGTTTCCCGTGTGTATCAAGAATGGTCCACCACCCAAAGAACATCCAGCCAACTTGACACAACTCTGGGAAGCATTGGCGTCCACATGGGGCAGCATCCTTGTGGAACACTTTTGACACGTTGTAGAGTCCATGTACCGACGTATTGAGGCTGTTCTGAGGGCAAAGTGTGGGGGGCAACTCAATATTAGGAAGGTATTCCTAATGTTTTGTACACTCAGTGTATACGCAATGCAAACTCCATTAATGGTTATGCTGTGTAATAGCTTCATTTGTCATTGTGACTATTGAATACACTCTTTAGCTACCTGAATAGCTCAAGTCATATATTTCTATATGTATTTCCTTGTTTTTCTCCAGATAAGGAGTCTGAGCAGCAGGTAACAGCACCACATCCGTAGCGACAGACAGAAAGCACAAAGAGTCCCTCAGGGGCCCCGCGCGGTCTCTCCACTCCAGTGCCTTGATCCAGCGTCTGCCTTGGGCTATGCAGGGGCCAACACCTGCCCTGTGCACCCCACCCAGCGCTCTCCTCAGCCAGGCACGGCCCCATCCAGTCACCCCCTGAATATCTCCAGACCCCCTTCCCTGCCTCCCCCAGCCCAGGACCGACTCATTCAACCCCTGTCCCAACCTACTCCATCAGCCCCCTGGGCCTCATTCACTGTAATTACCACACCACAACGCTCACAACAGGGTGGTTTGATAGACGACGTGTCTCTGCCTTAAAATCAGCGAACGAACACTCCTCGCCGAGACAACTCACTGTCCTACTGTCAAAAGAAGACCTAACTTCAAAGTCCTTGTACAGAAAATAAGAAAACCTCTGTCAGTCTTTTTTTTCTAACTGTTTGCAAGGGTGTTGTAGGTGTTTGAAGATGTGAAAAACCATGTGAAAACTTCTGTGATGAATGTCCCAAAAGAGGCTGAACCATGTTTTATATTACTTGTTGTTTCTCTCGCTGATGAAATGTCATGATGAATTGCCGAGCACCTACAGAACCTGTTCAATGTTGTTGTTGTATTATCATTTCTGTGTACAGACTCAAACGTAATCATTTCCTTGGAACTAGCAGACAACAATACTCATTCACGACGCTCTGGTCTGACGCGTTTTCGAATTTTAGATGAGAGGTTCACTTTAAGAAACATCTGGCGTCCTCTTCTGTTCCTTTAATGAATCATTTACACGAAGGTAACAGGTAAACACACCTCGATCTTTTCACGGTGGCGATTTTGAGACGAGCTCGTTACTCTAGCGCGTAGTTACCGTGTTTCGAGAAAGATTCGCTACATTGCTCGGCCCCACACAATGACAGTTTATGTAATGTCTGTTTTGTAAGGCCAAAATAACCTCCATCTACAGGTTGCGAGACTTTGGCATCTGTCTCCGGGGAGACCCAAGGCCAAAATAATGCAAGGCAAAATATTTAGTTACATGAACAAATAATGAAACGTTTATCACACAAATGGTCTACCTATTATATAAAGTATATGTAAAGCATTTAGGAACCGAAAGAAGCCCGACATTAGAATAAATGGACACGTTTCTTAACCAAAACCAAAACATCTCTATATGACATCTTCACCGTTCTGTCTTTTTAATGAATATGCTTCATTCTATAGCTAGAGGACTCCTGGTATATCCAGGAGTAATACATCAAATGTGTGTCTTTGTCTGTTGTCTAGTACTGTCTTTTTGCTAGCTAGGGCCATCTACTTCAAGTGATATCTGTCTTCCCAGTAGCATACTTGGGTGTGTGAACTGCTGACTGTTCATAACTTGCAGATGATGGTTGACACATTAACTAGGATTAAAGGACAGGGCGATTTGTGCGTGAACTAATACTCACACTCGGATTTATTTTCCTACTAGCACTTACATTGCTGATAGCTACTTTATTGAGGAAAAATACATGTACTATGACTGAGGTATTTGGCTGTCCCAACTAGCTATCTGAAGATCAATGCACTTAACTGTAGGTCTCTCTGGATAAGAGCGTCTGCTAGATGACAACAACGTCAAATGTATTTTTTTTGCTTGTTCTTTTTATGTTTAATTGGTTTCAGCTTTGTGGCCTTTACTTGGCTTACCTTTTGATTTCTCTCCTGTGCTCTATGGCTCCAATAATTAATTGTGCGTTGTGTTAAATATCTTGTAAAGATTTATACATAATGAAGTCTACTGGGCTTTATGACAAAATGCCATGAAAAGCATGATTTTATTTTTGTACTTTTGAAGATTGTTATTACGCAGTTCTTTTCACTAAAACAAAGTGGGCGGAAACTAGGCTTTATTCTCCTCCTCCGAAAGGTTTTCTCATCAGTTAAGTCTGAAACCGTGTCATGTTTCCTTCTTCAAAGTGCTTTACATGTATGCCTGCATTAATTGTCGGAAAATGTGTGATTTTAATGGGGATGATGGTATTCATATTCATGATAACGTGGGAGATGTGATAAATAGCAGTTGATGCAGTGTCTGGTATTACTCCAATGACCGGGGTGAGAGTCTGGAATGCCAGGCCTGTTTTTTATCAGCGTCTCAGAGTAGGAGTGCTGATCTAGGATCAGGCATTCCCTGTCCATGTAACCATATTCATTGTGATCTACAACACAAAATGGATCCTAGATCAGCACTTCTACTTTCGAGATACTCTGAGAGGCCCTGGTCTTTATATTAAAAATATTAGATAGTATATTAATATAGAGGAGATGAAATACAGTGTTGAGGGATTCTGTTCCTTAGTAATTACAGGTAAAATAGAATGACGTTTGCGCTGGTTCAGGTTGTTACGTGCAGCTTGACCTTTCTTCAAGCCGCACCTATCAGGTGGGGTCCTGTTGTGGCTCAGTTGGTAGAGCATGACACTTGCAATGCTAGGGTTGTGGGTTCAATTCCCACGGGGGACCAGTATGAAGTTGCTCTGGATAAGAGCGTCTAATAAAGGACAATAAGAATAATATGTAACGCCCTGTACCGGAGCTAGTGACACAGGTTATTCCCATACCTATGGACTTCTGTTATATTTATATTCTATTTCAACACTGTCCACTGGTAAGTCCTTCCTTCCATCCTTATGATCCCATTTGGCAAGTTATGCATATCGTTTCCTGTATGTCGTCATTGTTCCTGGATGTGTGTTGTGTATCAACGCATGTTTCTGGTTTTAAATAGATGTACAAAATTCGAGAAGCACAGCCAAGGGGTTCATTATTATCAATGTCCTGTATTTTTCTATTGTAAAAAAATATATTTTATCTCACCTCCTAATTTGTTTATATATATATATATAAATATATATATATATCCATATATATGTATAAAAAAAAAATGGATATGACATAAGATAATTGCCCAATCATAAACTTGATCCTTCTGTCTTGTCTGCGGGAGGCAGCCAGCTGTCTATGTTCCTAGGCCGCAGTGAAGTTCACTTTGCACACCTCTGATGGACTATTCACTCATATGCGCAATCGTTTGTTGCAGTCCATATCATGTGTCGGGGAAAAAATATTAAGAAGCAAAAAATACAGATTCTCTATGTGCCAAATTGCTCTGATTGAGAAAAAGTGTAATACTGATTGAATAAAGTTTGCACCTGAATGACCTCTGGAGTTTCCTATCATTCCTAACCTTTGGGGATTAATGAAGTATGGTCTTACTTTATGTTACAAAGAATATCCCTCACCAATGGTAAGAAAAACTGACCTGCTTATTCACCGAAAGGTTCAGATTTGGAGCAGCTTTATATTTCTCGTTTTAGACTTCCTGCTTTTTATTCAACAATAATTGGTCACAGCATAAATGTACCAAAAACATAGTCTGTTACTATCTTCATTTATTAATCAATATAGATTGCATTTCTCAGTATGTACCATACAGACTACAACTGGTCGGCCAGTTTAGAGGTCCCTAGACTAAGACATACTGTAGGCTTGAGAGCAAACCTTGAAAAGAAAGAAAGAACGACAGAAAGAAAAAGGAGATAGAGACAAAGAAAGACAATACTTGATTAAATAAAGACACGTTCACAGACACAGATGGTGGGGTCGGGCGAGCGGCCAAGCATGTTGTCATGGTAGCCAGTCGGCGTCCTCTCCGCTAAGTGTCTTCCCGATGTTCTCCTGGTTCCTGATGATGTCGAGGAGAATCTCCAGTGTGCTGACCATGGCCACAGGGTGTCTGAGCCCTCCGCTGCCCCCTCCTCCGCTCTGCCTCTTCCCAAAACGCCCGATGGGCCTTACCCCACGCCCCACGTACCAGAATGGATCTATTTCTGGACCTGACAAAGACACAAGGGGTGAGTGGAAGCGTCAAGTTAAGGTTTGAGTTACACTGAACAAAAATATCAATGCAACATGTAAAGTGTTGGTCCCATGTTTCATGAGCTGAAATAAAAGATCTCAGATATTTTCCATACCACAAAAAAAAGCTTATTTCTCTCAAATGTTTTTCACTAATTTGTTTACATTCCTGTTAGTGAGCATTCCTCCTTTTCCCAAGATAATCCATCCACCGTACAGGTGTGGCATATCAAGATGCTGATTAAACAGCATGGTCATTACACAGGTGCAGCTTGTGCTGGGGACAATAAAAGGCCACTCTAAGATGTTCAATTTTTGTCACACAACACAATGACACAGATGTCTCAAGTTTTTTGAGGGAGAGTGCAATTGGCATGCTGACTGCAGGAATGTCCAACAGAGCTGTTGCTAGAGAATTTAATGTTAATTTCTCTACCATAAGCCACCTCCAATGTCATTTTAGAAAATGTGGCAGTACATCCAAACGGTCTCATAACCGCATACCAAGTTTAACCACGCCAGCCCAGGGCCTACACATCTGAGTATTTCTGTCTGTAATAAAGCCCTTTTGTGGGGAAAAAATCATTCTGATTGGCTGGGCCTGGCTCCCCAGTGGGTGGACCTGGCTCCCAAGTGGGTGCCCCTATGAACCTCCCAGGCCCACCCGTGTGTGCACCCCTGCCCAGGCATTTGAAATCCATAGATTAGGGCCGAATGAATTTATTTCAATTGACTGATTTCCTTATATGAACTGTAACTCAGTAAAATCTTAGAAATTGTTGCATGTTGTGTTTATATTTTTGTTCAGTATATATACAGTTGTGGCCAAAAATACTGGCACCCTTACACATTATTCAAGTAACTCACAATTTTCCCAAAAAATAAGTTGAAATTGAACAAAGTATTTGGTCTCCACAATTCTTTATTTCCTTAATATTACAGAACCTTTGTTTTTTATTCTGAACTTAATATATCCATTTAAATCAGAAAATAAACAGAAATTACATTGAAATAATTATTGACACCCTAGACTTAATATTTGGTAGCACAGCCTTTGGTCAAAATAACTGCAATCAAGTGCTTCCTATAGTCATTGATGAGCTTCCTGAACCTCTATACTGGCAGTTTGGCCCACTCCTCTTGTGCAAACTTCTCCAGTTCTCTCAGATTTGAAGGGTGCGTTCTCCCAAATGCTGTTTTCAGATCTTTCCACAAGTTTTCAATGAGATTTAGATCTGGACTCATTGCTGGCCACTTCAGAACAGTCCAGTGTTTTGTCTTGAACCATTTCTGGGTTCTTTTTGAAGTGTGTTTGGGGTCAATGTCCTGCCATCAATGTCCTGCCATGCACAGGTTCAAGGTACCCAGTGCCAGAGGCAGCAAAGCAACCCCAAAACATAATTGAACCCCCTCCATGTTTGGCTGTAGGGAAGGTGTTATTTTCTTTGAAAGCTCAATTTTGTTTTAGAGTTGCTTCAGACAATTCTATGGTTTTCTTTCTTTTGTCCATGCTCGTTGCGGCACACACAGTGACACACAACAGGAGAATGAGTCCTTTCCTCTATTCAAACTGGTTGAATAAGTGATTTTTATACTGCAGACACCTTCAACTCACCACAGGTGAGTTCAATTCTAAAGATAATGAGAATCACCTGATTTAAATTATTTCTAACTACTTCTAGAAGTTGTCGTCCGGGCCATTTTAGGATTTCTTTGTGGAATTTGCTAAGATTTAGTCAATTATTCCGTTTTTTTTTTTGTTGTAGTTCAACTGCACACTGAAGACGTACATTTGTGGATACCAAAGTATGTTTTAATTTCAACCGTTTTCTGGAAGAAATGGTGCATTATTTGAAAAAGGGTGCCAATAGTTTTGGCCACGACTGTACATATACAAGAATGTGCTCGCACTAACAGACAGACACACACACACACACTATCTCTCTTAAAAGCACACACAAATGCCTTTCCACAAAGTACACAGTTGTACCGTTATGCGTAAACAGTAGTCACACCTAATACCCATCATATTGCTGATTCATAACTAGTGATAATGCTCTAAAGGACCAGGTTATTGTTCATATCATGTTATTGTCCATACCAATACCATGAAATGTGGGATGAACATTGTGCATGAACAATAAATGTTTTTGTTAGGCTAATGGTATGAACAATAACCTGGTATGAACAGCAATACCATTTCTTGTTAGGTTATAGAATAACCTGGTATGAACAATATATTTACTTGGTATAAGGCTACTGGTAGAAACAATTAGCTGTTATGAACAATACCATTTAGGCTATTGGTGTGAACAATGACCTGTTATGAACAGTAACCTGGTATGAACAATACCATTTTAGGCTATTGGTGTGAACAATAACCTGGTATGAACAATAACCTGGTATGAACAATACCATTTTAGGCTATTGGTGTGAACAATAACCTGGTATGAACAATAACCTGGTATGAACAATACCATTTAGGCTATTGGTGTGAACAATGACCTGTTATGAACAGTAACCTGGTATGAACAATACCATTTTAGGCTATTGGTGTGAACAATAACCTGGTATGAACAATAACCTGGTATGAACAATATTATTTTAGGCTATTGGTGTGAACAATAACCTGGTATGAACAATAGGATTTTAGGCTATTGGTATGAACAATAACCTGGTATGAACAATACCATTTTAGGCTATTGGTGTGAACAAAAACCCGGTATGAACAATACTATTTTAGGCTATTGGTGTGAAAAATAACCTGGTATGAGCAATAACCTGGTATGAACAATAACATTTTAAGCTATTGGTATGAACAATTTCATTTTAAGCTATTGGTATGAATAATACCATTTTACGCTATTGGTATGAACAATACCATTTTAAGCTATTGGTATGAACAATGCCATTTTAGGCTATTGGTATGAACAATACTATTTTAGGCTATTGGTATGAACAATACCATTTTAAACTATTGGTATGAACAATACCATTTTAGGCTATTGGTATGAACAATACCATTTTAAGCTATTGGTATGAACAATACCATTTTAGGCTATTGGTATGAACAATACCATTTTAAGCTATTGGTATGAACAATACCATTTTAGGCTATTGGTATGAACAATACCATTTTAAGCTATTGGTATGAACAATACCATTTTAAACTATTGGTATGAACAATACCATTTTAGGCTATTGGTATGAACAATACCATTTTACTAACTAATAACTTTACTAATTTTACTTTACTAATAACACTTTAGACTTCTATGAAGATTTTAGGATTTATAAGTCAAGTAAACTGTGAATGAATACCATTTCAATCATTAAAAAACATGTTCAAATCCATAACTAAGATGTTGAAAATCTAGATGATATTACAAATGAACTAAATGTATTTTGTTTTGCATTATTATAAATTATATCACATTAACAGTGGTGTGTTACATTCAAAAGTATTACGTTTGTTAATTATGATTAAATGTTTTGATGAACAAACTCTACATCCCTTTTATTAACCATTTGTAATAGGTTTGAAATTGACATTTTTTTTCCTTTTAATTATAACACAAAGAAATGTATAAAAAATAATGTATGAAATTCTATGTGTAATATCCAATGTATCATCAATGTCACCTTTCAAGATCAAATCCAATGAAGACAAATCATTCACTTATTCGAGAATAAAACGTGTTTCAACTTACTTCTGTTGTCGACATTGTGAACGATGTGAAAGTCGTGCTCCACGGTGGTACTGTGAACGCAGGTGACCGTCGTGGAAAGCAGCAACAGAATCGTGAGCGCAGCCATCAGCCAGCGGGACCCCAGGACGCACTCTCTCACCATCACTGGGCACGCAGCTGTAGTCTCAGGTGTCATTGTGGATGGACGGCAAGGCACTGCACATGGTCCGTTGTGTTTTTAAAATGACAAGATAGATAAATAATAAGATAAATAATTAAACCCAACTTTAGACTTGTGTCGATGTAATCTTGCCATATACGTTGAATTAGCCTAGTTCTTGCGTAATTGCGCACCAATGTGTAATTTTAGAACATACATATACCAGCGAACGATCTACTCTAACACAAGGCTAACTAATAACTCAATAAATACGTAATAATCCTACATATATGTTCACTTTTTATACATAAAAGTGGAGAGCACACAAACAGTTTCAACTTACCGTAAACGTTGGTAGCTTGCTGAGGTGTGTCGGTGGAGAGTTTTCCTCGTGCCAGGTTATTCATTAGCGGAAATGGTGTGAGCGCGAATTTATATATTCCGGACTGCCCATGTTAAATGATGACTCAAGAACGTCTGTCAGATAGGATACTCCGGTTGATATCGTCAGCACCAACACTTCCTCCCCATCCCCTCCTTCTTGCAAATCCCCTTATCCTTTAAGAATGAAACGGTAATGTAATGGGGCGTTTGGGTTGCCGTTTTCCTGGTCCATGGCACGCCGCGGTGCACTCCATCAAGGAGTCAATGACATGTGGACAACATTAACTTAGTTAGTAGACTCCTGCTTTGGGGACCTTTACTTCGGGTACAAGACAGTGAACCAGAGCTGTGGAGGCGGGTATGCGTCAATCATCTTGATTAGTATCGACAAGTCCTACTGTTGTCATAGCACCAACCAGATAGTGGAAAACAGATCACTGAGTATCATGTTCATTGAATGAACTTGTATATGTCTAATCAAATTCACTCCTATTGTAATTCATTATAGGTTATTGAAATCTAGAACATTGGACAGTCACTTCAATGCAACATGGTACACGTTTATGTCGCCTACGTTCTTTAGTGATGTGCAATATTCACATGCATTAACAAATGGATGAGAGGTCAAGTACAACACTTGAGTGATCAAATAGAGTGATATTCTTTTGCATGTGGTGTCAATGAGTTTGCACAGTTCATGTCCAAACATCCCTGACACAGCTAGGTCAGAGAGATGAGTCACGGGTGACAGTCCGGTTGAGGGGAAATTCAGAGTAAAACTGAAATGTCAAAAAGGTGATAGCAGCTTTGGCGTGAGGCCCATGACTACACTTGTCTAAAAAAAATAGTGCTATCAAGAAACTTAAACTGTTCTTTGGCTGTCCCAATGCAGGTAGAGCCCTTTTTGCGTTCCATGTAGAACCCTTTCCATAGATGGTTTGACATGGAATCCAAAAGGGTTCTATCTGGAACCAAAAAATGTTATCCTATGGGGACAGCCAAATAACCCCTTTGGAAACCTTTTTTCTAAAGAGTTTAGGTCCAGTGAGAGGATATCTAAATACAGATGACATATACAGTGTACAATACCAGTCAAACGTTTGGACACTACTCATTCAAGGGTTTTTCATAATTTTTTACTATTTTCTACATTGTAGAATAATAGTGAAGACATCAAAACTATGAAATAACACATGGAATCATGTAGTTACCAAAAAAGAGTTAAACACATCAAAATAGATTTTAGATTCTCCAAATAGCCACCCTTTGCATTGATGACAGCTTTGCTCACTCTTGGCATTCTTTCAACCAGCTTCATGAGGAATGCTTTTTCAATAGTCTTGAAGGAGTTCCTACATATGCTGAGAATTTGTTGGCTGCTTTTCCTTCATTCTGCAGTCCAACTCATCCCAAACTTATCTGAAAAACAGATAGTTCCACTAAGCGCAACCAGATGGGATGGCGTATAGCTGCCGAATGTTGTGGTAGCCATGCTGGTTAAGTGTGCCTTTAAATAAATCACAGACAGTGACACCAGCAAAGCACCCCACACCATTACACCTCCTCCTCCATGCTTCACGGTGGGAACCACACGCGGAGATCATCCGTTCTACACTGGGTCTCACAACGACAGGCGGTTGGAACCAAAAAAATCAAATTTGGACTCATCAGACCAAAGGACAGATGTCTAATGTCCATTGCTCGTGTTTCTTGGACCAAGCAAGTCTATTCTTCTTATTGGTGTCCTTTAGTAGTGGTTACTTTGCAGCAAAATCGAGCATGAAGGCCTGATTCACGCAGTCTCCTCTGAACAGTTGATGTTGAGATGTGTCTGTTACTTGAACTCTGTGAGGTGCAATCTGAGGTGCAGTTACAGTAATTGCCTATTTCTGAGGCTAGTAACTCTAATGAACTTACCCTCTGCAGCAGAGGTACCTCGGGGTCTTCCTTTCCTGTGGCGGTCCTCATGAGAGCCAGTTTCATCGTTGTTGATGGTTTTTGTGACTACACTTGAAGAAACGTTCAAAGTTCTTGAAATTGTCCATTTTGACTGACATTCATGTGTTAAAGTAATGATGGACTGTTGTTTCTCTTTGCTTATTTGAGCCGTTCTTGCCATAATATGGACTTGGTATTTTACCAAATAGGGCTATCTTCTGTATACCACCACTACCTTGTCACAACACAACTAATTGTCTCAAACGCATTAAGAAGGAAAGAAATTCCACAAACTAACTTTTAACATCTTTTAACACACCTGTTAATTAAAATGCATTCCAGATGACTACCTCATCAAGCTGGTTGATGGAATGTCAAGAGTGTGCAAAGCTGTCATCAAGGCAAAGGGTGGCTACTTTGAAGAATCTCAAATATAAAATATATTTTGATTTGTTTAACACTTTTTTGGTTACTACATGGTTCCATATGTGTTATTTTATAGCGTTGATGTCTTCACTACTATTCTACAATGTAGAAAATAGTACAAATGAAGAAAAACCCTTGAATTAGTAGGTCAAGAAGCTGATTAAACAGCATCATCATTATACAGGTGCATCTTGTGCTTAGGACAATAAAGGCCACTCTAAAATGTGCAGTTTTGTCACACAACACAATGTCACAGATCTCTCAAGTTTTTTTGGGGGGGAGGGGAGTGCAATTGGCATTCTGACTGCAGGAATGTCCACCAGAGCTGTTGCCATAGAATTGAATGTTCATTTCTCTACCATAAGCCACCTCCAACCTCGTTTTTGAGAATTTTGCACTACGTTCAAACTGGCCTCACAACCGCAGACCATGTGTAACCACGATAGCCCAGGACCTCCACATCCGGCTTCTTCACCTGCGGGATCGTCTGAGACCAGACACCCTGAAGAAACTGTGGGTTTGCACAACCTAAGAATTTCTGCACAAACTGTCAGAAACCGTCTCAGGGAAGCTCATCTGTGTGTTCGTCGTCCTCACAAGGGTATTGACCTGACTGCAGTTCAGCGTCGTATCCGAATTCAGTGAGCAAATGCTCACCTTTGATGACCACTGGCACGCTGGAGAAGTATGCTCTTTTCATGGATGAATCCCGGTTTCAACTTTACCGGGTGGATGGCAGATGTCGTGTATGGCGTTGTGTGGGTGAACGGTTTGCTGATGTCAACATTGTGAACAGAGAGCCCCATGGTGGTGGTGGGGTTATGGTATGTGCAGACATAAGCTAAGGCCAATAAACACAATTGCATTTTATCGATGGCAATTTGAATGCACAGCAATACCGTGACGAGATCCTGAGGCCCATTGTTGTGACATTCATCTGCCGCCACCACCTCATGTTTCAGCATGATAATGCACGGCCCTTGTCCCATGTCACAAGGATCTGTACACAATTCCCTGAAGCTAAAAATGTCCCAATTCTACCATGGCCTGCGTGCTCACCAGACTTATCACCCATTGAGCATGTTTAGGATGCTCTGGGTCGATGTATACGACAGCGCGTTCCAGTTCCTGACAATATCCAGCAACTTCGCACAGCCATTGAAGAGGAGTGGGACAACATTCCACAGGCTACAATAAACAGCCTGAACAACTTCATTAAAAAATATATATATATTTTTTAACGAGGCAAGTCAGTTATGAACAAATTCTTATTTACAATGATGGCATACCCCAACCAAACCCTCCTCTAGACCGGAAAATGCTGGGCCAATTGTGCGCCGCCCTATGGGACTCCCGATGACGGCCGGTTGTGATACAGCCCGGGACCGAACCAGGGTCTGTAGTGATGCCTCTAGCACTGGGATGCAGTGCCTTAGAGCACTGTGCCGCCACCGCTGTGCCACTCGGGGGCTAAAGGAGATGTGTCCTATTTATGCGAAGGAGATGTGTCACGCTGCATGAGGCGGTCACACCAGATACTGACTGGTTTTCTGATCCACGCCTCTACCTTTTTTTTAAGGTATCTGTGACCAACAGATGCAATATCTTTATTCCCAGTCATGTGAAATCCATAGATTAGGGCCAATTGAATTGATTTAAATTGACTGATCCTTATAGGAACTGTAACTCGGTAAAATCTTTGAAATTGTTGCGTGTTCCTTTTAAATTTTTGTTCAGTGTAAAAAAAGACACTCCTGGCACCCCTTAAATCAAATCTTATTGGTGCAGTTTGTAAGAAACAAATCTGCAAACAAAAAAACGGCCAAGAAAACTGTCACAATTCATAAGCACATCAATTGAGAGAGTGGCATTATTCATAATTCCATCCTCTTCATTCAAAAGTCTTGGTGGATATTGTAGTACGTCATTGGCCTGTTTAGTATGGGTGAGGCACGGTTCACTTGGGGGGATGCAGTTTGGTTCTCCTCCATAGATTAGGACAGACATTATTACCCTGTTGAAGAGGATCAGATGCCATGATGTAAGTAAGAGTTCACCCAACAAGAGAGGATGGCTGTGCTAATGACTAAATTACTGCCCGAGGGTGTATATAATCATGACTCGGATGTGCCGCCGGAGACCAAATTGAGGCTTAATGCTTGAAGATGCATATTGCATATTATTGATTTATGGCGAGGAGCTCTCATTTTCAACAGAACAAATACTAGACGCTTCCACCAGATGCTCAACCCCTATCAGATTTTTCCCAATATTCAAGCTTCTGGGCAAAATGTATTTGAGGTGTGTCCAGTACATTCTCACCATACCATTTTAAACTGTATTGAACTGCTGTAAATTATTCATATTTCTTTGCTCTTCCAAAATATGAGGCCATCATTTTACTAATAAAATAGGACTTATCTATTATGTCAGAACCAAGGAGCAGCAGAATACCGCTTTACATCCACAAATATCAAGCACACAAATAGCTCAAAGAACATATGCACATGCTATGACCTGCGTTCCGTATCGACCCCGTTCTGGGTCCCGATCCGGTCCGCCAGTTGAGTATGGAGGATATACAGTATGTTGTGCCCCTTAAAATGTGTGTGCTTAGCATGAGAAACATGAGCTTAGATGGATCTTCAGGTTGATCCCTGATAATCTAACACTACTGCCTTTCTCTACCACTCTGGGTTAAAGACGTCATAGGCCTCTCTCAACGTTTGGTGAAATCCTCCAAATCCTGCCTCAACGAGTCTTACCACACACACACACTCACTGCGTATTAATTAAGTCAGAATGTCACATAGCAGTCTCATTAACCCATGCTGTGTGTCTGACAACACTATAGGAGAGGCTACAGCTGTGGAAGGATAGCGAAAACGCACCGTGTGAAATCCGAGGCCACGTTCCAAATGGCACCCTATTCCCTTTATAGGGATCTGGTCAAAAGTAGTGCACTTTATAGGGAATAGGGTGCCATTTGGGACACACGGCCGAGACTCTTGGCCCAGCAGTGTCATCTTGACTGAAATGACCATGAACATACTATTGGCTCCCTCCATCTACATTTGTGTGTGTAGGGCACTGCGTTCATCCACCTCTGGCCTGCTCGCCTCCCTACCACTGAGGAAGTACAGTTCCCGCTCAGCCCAGTCAAAACTGTTCGCTGCTCTGGCCCCCCAATGGTGGAACAAACTCCCTCACGACGCCAGGACAGCGGAGTCAATCACCACCTTCCGGAGACACCTGAAACCCCACCTCTTTAAGGAATACCTAGGATAGGATAAAGTAATCCCTCTCACCCCCCCTCCCCCTGAAAAGATTTAGATGCACTACTGTTCCACTGGAGGTCATAAGGTGAATGCACCAATTTGTAAGTCGCTCTGGATAAGAGCGTCTGCTAAATGACTTAAATGTAAATGTAAATGGTGAGAAAGAGGGGAGAGATACAAATCCAGGATAACACTCAGATTATCATTTTCGAGATCCCTGATCAGAACGTCCACTCCGAGAAATCATCTAAGGTATAGATTGTATTGACCTTTGGACTCGGACAAATCCTCACATATCCACAGTACTGCACATTAGGAATGTGATTAAAAGAAATCAGCTAAAATGCAATTCCACGTAATTCCAGCATTTATAATTATTTCATGATAGATCATACATTGACTATAAGACGTATGTTCTGCTCACATACAGAGAAATCTGCTTTCTACTGGTGAATTACTTTCTACTGGTGTTGAATTTCACTATTACGGTGTTAGGCAGGCTGTCTTAACATGGACACCCTTCACTATAGGAATTTCTTAGTTGACTGAGGAAACCTTGCTTGCAGGATGATTAAGTGTCGGTGGACTAAGACTCAAGGTCTAAATCATTTCCGTTTATGCCATGGTGTTTTTGTTATTGAGACTGACCATAAATTGTGGCCTACACAAAGAGTGGGCAGAGGTCCACCATTGATCTTCTCTGGTTTCCCCAGTCTAGAACGGCAGCTTCGCTTACAGCTAGTTCCAATGACCAATTATTTGCTGCTAACTGATGGTGTTTGTTTCGTGGGGGTGCTGGTGTATCAGATTCAACAGGATATTATAAAGTATGGAAACACTATCAGTATATGGTCTGATGGGATTGAAAGCATAAGAAACTGCTACTTGCTTGAAAGTCATGCTGCTAAGGCCGGGATTCAATCCCATCAGCGGTAGATCCGCTTAAAAACGCAGTGGACATTTAAAGGTCATTTCCGATTGAGCCAATATTTGCAGCGTTTACCATGAATAACCTTGGGTAGTGTAATTTTCTAATTTGAATGATGAAAATAATGTTGGCAATGACATCAGTTTGAACAGGTACAGAGAACGTGCCTGTGTTGAACAACGATTACACATTGATGTTCCACTTGGCTGAGGCAGAGAACAGAGTAGCAGGGAGTTTATCTCGCCTGTAAAAACAACACGATCTGACCAAATACATTTTTCTCACCTTTACATCAGTGGCCCAGTGGAAAAGGCATCAATCAGCCTGGGGATTGTGGGTTCAAGTCCCACCTGGGTTGATTCGATTCTGCTTGTTTTTCAATGAGTATACCATTAATCAATGGCAAATTACTGTTGAGAACTTTGGTTCCAACTCCCAATTTATAATTGCACAGATCCCTATCCCCATCTGATCACTATCCCCGGCAATGCCATAACATTGCTTGCTCACTCCAATTGAAATGCACGTGGCTAGCTTTCATTACTGTCAATAGTGAATTCCAAATTGCCTAAGTGACCCAGAGGATCACAATAATAAGGGAAATGTTTTACTATCAAATAGGTACCAGAGAACCCACATTAGAAGCCCTTTTCCAGATCATGACTACAATACCACCCCCTGTACTTCAACAAAATACACATTCGTACATTGTATTTTCTAAGCAAATGGAGCACATGTCAAACTGCCATAAATCAAAACTTTAATATCCTAAATAAAAAAACACATGTTCATAGTATTCCAACGACTCAAAATGATTTAGACCATCAGTGTCGTGTGCGAGTCAGGACTGTGGGATGTAGGCAGAGGTGTCCTCCAGGCCTGAGCAGTCGTTGTCCAGGTACTCAAGGATCACGTCGCCCCCATTGTAGAGGGGCGAGTCTGGGTGAGCCAGCATGGAGAGAAGGGTGTCGTCCATCTTGAGAGCCTCGCCCGTCTGGGGGTGGCACAGCCGCAGCTTCTACACGTCAACAACAACGCCACGGGGGGGAGGAGGACAAAGTCGTTTTTTAGTAAGAGGTATCTTAGAGACACGACAGACCAACAGGAAAGTTTTCCATGCGCAGTCGATCACCTGCTGGGTGTTGACAAATGGTGGCGATTCAACATGTAGAATAGAATAGAAACAAACAGAAAATGGCGGCCGATGTTCTGTGGTCAGTGGCGATAGGATGGATAGCCATTGCGCACTGCCAATGTCCGTGTTGGTATGTTTCGTCTCTAATATTTGCATAATGACAATGGTAGAATAGGTTCTTCTGCTTGGAGACAGCTCGTGATAGTTTTCGGTTACCTTTCTGTTAATACATTGTTCTAAGATGTTTCAAAAAGAGAGGATTCTAAAAATGTGTTTGATGATAGCGGTACAATAGGTTGATTGGAACCTGCTGCTCGAGGCTGTTTTCTGTTACCTTAGCCGTTAGTACGTTGTTGTTGTTCTTGAGGCTGGCCAGTGAGGCGGCGTAGTCCACTACTTTCCCCACACTCCACTTGGAACAGAAAAACATAGGCAGGCTGGAGTCTTTGCCCTCTCTGGGAAGGAAGACATTAAAATAGGTCCTCTCTGTCTGGAAAGCAAAGTTAGAGATGTAGACTTGTATATCAAATCAAATGAAAAAGCACATAAAAGACACGGACTCTTTATAGAATGATGACAGGTAGATGCTGTTTACAGCAGGGTTCCTAACCTTTTCACCCCCCCCCATTTTTACTATCACTCCCTTTTTATTGTTTATTGACATTCCCTATATTAAACCAGCTTGAATGTTTAATGGGGGCCCTAAGAAACATTTTGGAAGTCCATTTCCCTCAATTCCACGTAGTTTAACAAGACTCATGGCATCTTTTGGATAGGCTATTTAATCATAATAATAATAATAATAATAATAGATAAGGAAAATGCATTCTAAACCTGATTTCCCCGCTACCAAATATGTTTTATAGGCCAATGTTTTCAACTTAATTATACATATATTTCTCTTCTACAGAAAGTGAATAGATCGATTGATAGCGACAGAGTCACATTGTACAGGATTACTTCCAAGCAAGTTTCTTTGACTCCTCAACTTCAAAAAGGTCATAGCTCAGCTTCTGAATATCAGAGACAAACCAAAGATATTCCCATCAGAGGTGACTCTTCCTCGGGTGTAAACCTTCCTTGACTCGAGGGGGGAATATTTGTTTATTATATGCGATTGTTAAAAAAATTATGCATAAATCTGCCATGATTTAGGCTAGATACAAGCGGTTAAATGCCAGCGGGAGAGTCGACTGCTGGGAATATCTTTGGTTTGTCTCTATGATATTCAGCAGAGGTACGACCTTCAAAAGATGAGGAGTCAAAGAAATTAGAGGATGTAATTTCTTTGACTCCTCAACTTTAAAAGGCCATAACTCAGCTTCTGAATATCATAGAGACAAACCAAAGATATTCCCATCAGAGATAACTCTTCCTCTGGCATTCTACCGCTAGGCTAAAGCATCGCAGAGACTTATGCATTGTTTTAGATTGGTTTAAACAATTGCAAACAAATATACAGTATATACACTACCGGTCAAAAGTTCCTGGAATGCTTTTCCAACAATCTTTAAGGAGTTCCCACATATGCTGAGCACTTGTTGACTGCTTTTCCTTCACTCTGCGGTCTGACTCATCCCAAACCATCTCAATTTGGTTGAGGTCGGAGTATTAGGCAGGCCCGGTCATATGATGCAGCACTCCATCACTCTCCTTCTTGGTAAAATAGCCCTTACACAGCCTGGAGGCATGTTGGGTTATTGTCCTGTTGAAAAACAAATGAAAGTCCCACTAAGCCCAAACCAGTTGGAGTGGCATATCGCTGCAGAATGCTGCGGTAGCCATGCTGGTTAAGTGTGCCTCAAATTCTAAATAAATCACAGTGTCACCAGCAAAGCAACCCCACACCAACTCCTTGCTTTACGGTGGGAAATACACATGTGGAGATCATCCGTTCACCCACACCACATCTCACAAAGACATGACGGTTAGAGCCAAAAATCTCAAATTTGGACTCCAGAACAAAGGACAAATTTCCATCGGTCTAATGTCCATTGCTCGTGTTTCTTGGCGCAAACAAGTCTCTTCTTCTTATTGGTGTCCTTTAGTAGTGGTTTCTTTGCAGCAATCGACCATGAAGGCCTGATTCACACAGTCTCCTCTGAACAGTTCATGTTGAGATGTGTCTGTTACTTGAACTCATTTACTTGGGCTGCATTTTCTGAGGCTGGTAACTAATGAACTTATCCTCTGCAGCAGAGGTAACTCTGGGTCTTCCTTTCCTGTGGTTGTCCTCATGAGAGCCTGTTTCATCATAGCACTTGATGGTTTTTGCGACTGCACTTGAAGAAACTTTCAAGGTTCTTGAAATGTTCCGTATTGACTGACCTTAATGTCTTAAAGTAATGGGCTATCGTTTCTCTTTGCTTATTTGAGCTGCTCTTTCCATAATATGGACTTGGTCTTTTACCAAATGGGGCTATCTTCTGTATACCCCCGACCTTGTCACAACACAACTGATTGGCTCAAAAGCATTAAGGAAAGAAATTCCACAAATTTACTTAAGGCACACCTGTTAATTGAAATGCATTCCAGGTTACTACCTCATGAAGCTGGTTGAGAATGCAAAGAGTGTGCAAAGCTGTCATCAAGGCAAAGGGTGGCTATTTGAAAAATCTCAAATATATTTGATTTATTTAACACTTTTTTGGTTACTACATGATTCCATGTGTCATTTCATAGTTGATGTCTTCACTATTATTCAACAATGTAGAAAACAGTAAAAATAAAGATAAACCCTTGAATGAGTAGGTGTGTTCAAACTGTTCTAAAACTTTTGACCGGTAGTATATATTTGTTCTTAACCGACTTGCCTAGTTAAAAAAAAAACTGCAGAAATTAGGTTATTACTTCTTGACCCAACATAGTATGTGGCATTATATATATATATATATATATATCACAGCCCCACTTTAATAATACCATCACAGTTCAAGTCTACACACCACACTCTGTCTGAATCTCAAATTACACCCTATTCCCTAAATAGTGCACTACTTTTGAACAGAGCCCAGTGGGCCCTGGTTGAAAGTAGCCCACTAGGGAATAGGTTGGAAGCAATCACTCTGCATCTCGCTCTCCATCGCTCTGGTAGTACCTGTGGCAGTCCCTTGTCTCCCTCAGCATGAAGCTTTAGTTTCATCAAAGTCACCTTGGCTGCTGTTGCAGCATTCTTTACTCCCTTGCGACCTTTCCTCAGAGGCAAAGCCTTCTTGGACTCTGTTCAGTCAAGAGGGTAGAACCCAACATTTTGGTAAACACTGCCCTCATGTGGACAGGCTAAAGAATAGCAGGGATAAGCATATCCTGTATGGCCATGGATGTCATACAATTTATTTTGAAAAAGACTCCCAAATGGCACCCTATTCCCTATATAGTTCACTACTTTTGACCACAGCCCTGTGGAAATAGGTAATAGGGTACCATTTGGGATATAACTCCAATGGACCCAGTAAAAGTATTTTTGGGAGGTTTGTGATGAAAGGTTGCGACTGTGACTAACCTACAATCTTCTGCACGAGCGCTTGTGTGGCAGCCATGCGAGGCTTGGGCGTTTCCAGGTTATCACACTTGTGGTCATCTTGGTGACGATGGCTGGAGAATAAAGAAAATGGGGGTATGAGAGGAGCTTTTAACACACCCATCATCTGTCTTTCCAACTGCAGGCGGTCCATGGCTAGATCTCAAAGATATATATTTTCTTACATTACATTTTCTTTTAAGGAATATTTCAAACAACAGATTAAACCAATTTTGGCCAAGGGATCCATGAAATAAGTTTAGAGGGTGTAATATAATACAATGTAATATTATTCGTCTAAAATGTATGTAATTAATCCTGGGAAACATGGTCTTGGGAGGCTCACTGGGATATTGGTATCCCACAGCGCTCCACCAATTATCCATTTGTCAAATTATAATACTTCTTGTATTCCCAGAATTAAAAAAAAAATCAACTACATACATGCACTGTAATTTCAAATGTGCGTCAGCATGCTTCCGTTCGGGTAAGTCCACGTTGAGACCCTGTAGCCAGTATACACTTCCTCAAAATAGAATGAATCTGCAGTGCCTTTAGAAAGTATTCACCCATGGACTTTTTCCACATTTTTATAGTGTTACAATACCCCCAGTCACTACAAAGAACTCAGTTTCCGGAGAGGAAGGAAACTGCTCAGGGATTTCACCATGATGCTAATGATGACTAAAACAGTTACGGAGTTTAATGGCTGTGATGGGAGGATACAAGGTTGTGGATCCATCCTCATTTTTCACTCCACAATACTAACCTAAATGACCGTGAAAAAAGGCACACCTTTACAGAATAAATATATTCCAAAACATGCATCCTGTTTGCAAGAAAGTAAAACTAAAGTAAAACTGCAAAAAATGTGGCAAAGAAATTAACTTTATGCCCTAACACATCACTGAGTACCATTCTTCATATTTCTAAGCATGGCGGTGGCTGCATTTGTTATGGGTATGCTTGTCACCATCAAGGACTAGGAAGTTTAAGGATAAAAACAAAATGAATAGAGCTAAGCACAGGCAAAATCATAGAGGAAAACCTGGTCCAGTCTGCTTTCCAACAGACATTGGGAGAACAAATGTACATTTCAGCAGGACAATAACCAAAAACACAAGGCCAAATATACAATGGAGTTACTTACTAAGATGACATTGAATGTTTCCGACTGGCCTAGTTACAGGTTTGACTTAAATCAACTTGAAAATCTATGGTAAGACTTGAAAATGGCAATCGAGACATGATCAACAACCAACTTCGCAGAGCTTGAAGAATTTTTAAAAGAATAATGAGCAATTTTGTCAAATCCAAGTGTGTAAAGCTCTTAAAGACTATCAGCTGTAATCACTGCGAAAGGGGATTCAACGTATTGACTCAGGGGTGTGAATACTTATGTATATAAATATTTCTATATTCCATATTCAATAAATATACAAAAATATCTAAAAACATGTTTTCACATTGTCATTATGGGGTTTTGTGTGTAGATGGGTGAGAAAAAAAAGCAATTTAATCCATTTTGAATTCAGGCTGTAACAATAAAATGTGGAATAAGTAAAGGGGTATGAATACTTTCTAAACGCACTGTATGATCACTCAAGAAATCTGTCATTAACAGACATTTTTGCCAAATGTTTGGTGCAGTATTTCTCAAGTGAAAAATGTGCATGTCTCGTTGAATGACAACACTTCATTGAAGAATCCCTATTGTTGACCAATCACCTACAAAGGGGCTAGGACTTGAGCTTGCCTCAATACATTTTTTTGTGCACACGAACAGGCGAAGGTCACAAAATATCATCATAATATACACGGTATATACAAATGAGTGGATTTGGCTATTTTTTATTTAATCTTTATTTAACTAGGCAAGTCAGTTAAGAACAAATTCTTATTTACAATGAAGGCCTAGGAACAGTGGGTTAACTGCCTTGTTCGGGGGCAGAACGACAGATTTTTACCTTGTCAGCTCGATCTAGCAACCTTTTGGTTACTGGCCCAACGCTCTAACCACACAGCCCAACGCTCTAACCACACAGAGGATGTCTTCCCTGTAACACACTGTGTTGAGATTGCCTGCAATGACAACAAGCTCAGTCCAATGATGCTGTGACACACCGCCCCAGACCATGACGGACCCTCCACCTCCAAATCGGTCCCGCTCCAGAGTACAGGTCTCGGTGAAATGCTCATTCCTTCGATGATAAACGCAAATCCGACCATCACCATCCTGGTGAGACAAAACCGTGGCTTGTCAGTGAAGAGCACTTTTCGCCAGTCATGTCTGGTCCAATGATGGTGGGTCTGTGCCCATAGGCGACGTTGTTGCCGGTGAGGTCTGGCAACGTTGTTGCCGGTGAGGTCTTACAACAGACCTACAAGCCCTCAGTCCAGCCTCTCTCAGCCTATTGCAGACAGTGTGAGCACTTATGAAGGGATTGCACGTTCCTGGTGTAACTTGGGCAGTTGTTGCTGCCATCCTGTACCTGTCTCACAGGTGTGATGTTCAGATGTACCGATCGTGTGCAGGAGTTGTTACACGTGGTCTGCCACCGCGAGGACGATCAGCTGTCCATCCTGTCTTCCTGTAGAGCTGTCCTAGGCGTCTCACAGTACGGACATTGCAATTTATTGCCCTGGCCACATCTGCAGTCCTCATGCCTCCTTGCAGCATGCCAAAGGCACGTTCACGCAAATGAGCAGGGATCTTTCTTTTGGTGTTTTTCAGAGTCAGTAGAAAGGCCTCTTTAGTGTCCTACATTTTCATAACTGTGACCTTAATTGTCTACCATCTGTAAGCTGTTAGTGCCTTAACGACCGTTCCACAGGTGCATGTTCATTAATTGTTTATGGGAAACAAGCATGGGAAACAGTGTTTAAACCTTTTACAATGACGATCATTGAAGTAATTTGGATTTTTACGAATTATCTTTGAAAAGGCAGGGTCCTGAAAAATATGTTTCTTTTTTGCCGACTTTATAGGATTCTGTGCTTCCAACTTCATGGCTTCACAATTTGGGGAAGGCCCTTTCCTGTTTCAACATGACAATGCCCCCATGCACAAAGCAAGGGCCATACAGAAATGGTTTGTCAAGATCGGTGTGAAAGAACATGACTGGCCTGTACAGAGCCCTGACCTCAACCCCATCGAACATCTTTGTGATGAATTGGAACGGCAACTGCGAGCCAGGCCTAATCACCCAACATCAGTGCCTGACCTCACTAATGCCCTTGCGGCTGAATGGAAGCAAGTCCCCACAGTAATGTTCCAACATCTAGTGGAAAGCCTTCTCAGAAGAGTGGAGGCTGTTATAGCAGCAAAGGGGGACCAACTCCATATTAATGCGCATGATTTTGGAATGAGATGTTCTACGAGCATGTGTCCACATACTTTGATAATGTAGTGTGTGCACAAACTGTTCCGGACTGTTTTGGATGGGATGTATTGCTGTCTCTACCTTCTTGCCGTTTGTGCTGTTGTCTGTGCGCAATAATGTTTGTACCATGTTTTGTGCTGCTACCATGTTGTTGTCATGTGTTGCTGCCTTGCTGTTGTCGTCTTAGGTCTCCCTTTATGTAGTGTCGTGATGTGTGTTTTGTCCTATATTTATAATTAAAAAATGTCATCCCAGCCCCCGTCCCCACAGGCCTTTTGCCAGGCCGTCATTGTAAATAAGAATTTGTTCTTAACTGACTTGCCTTGTTAAATAAAGGTTAAATGAAAAATAAATAAATGGGAAGCATGCGGACGCCTTGAGCTACATCCATTTTTTTGTATGGAATATCATGATATACCCATTGATTTGAAAAGAATATAGCTTATAAATGCCCCATGAGCTTAGTTCAACTGTTGTACCCCATCAGAATCCAAAATATAAGCTTGTTCCACTAAATATTTTAAGAAGAACACTGTATAGCCTCAAAACATTGTTAAAACTAAAATGGAGGTATAATGGACAGTCGGTCCTTGTAGCTATAGCTCGTTCTATGAATTTGAGTTGTTACATTTCTCCAGGCCCACCCATCAGGTTTTTACCAATTGCAGAACATTTGCTTGAAAACTGCAACATTTTCACTCCAATGCCAAGAGGTGGGCCTTTAAAACTGTCTTTCAGGGCTTGAGACACAGTTTGTCCAGCAATGCACTGGCAAAGTCATAGCAATAACATACAAAAAGTTGTATTATCTCATTCGAGGTGGTCCCTGATAAATTTGCTGTCACAAAAGATGTCCCCGGACCCAAAAAGTTTGAGAACCCATGCTCTACTCCTCAACCAACACATCACCTAACACTAGTTTCAGTAGCTCTGGACCTGTATTCACAAAGTGTCTCAGAATAGGAGTGCTGATTTAGGATCACCCCTGTCCATCCATTGTGAAAAGGCAAAACTGATCGTAGATCAGCACTCCTTCTGAGAAACTTTTTTAATATTGTCCCTGTTCTTGTTGGAGAGACCAGGGCAGACAAAGGGAAGAAACATGACACTTACGCCAAACAGAAATGTTTCTGACAGTGTGGACAAATGACTGGCAACAGTTCTTTCCCTTTGCAGTCTTCAAATGTGCATGGGTGTCTCGTACAGCCACCAGATATCTGGACTTCTTTTTTAACGTCCACCTGAGAAAAACATTTTCAATCATGACTGGATTCAAAATCATGAAAACTAGTTTGCCATTAAATCTCAACGCTGAATATGCATCCCATTTGGCCCCCTATTCCCTATATAGGGCATTACTTTTGGGTCAAAATAGCAGGCTTTGGTCTAAAGTAGGAATTAGGATGCCGTTTGGGACGCAGGCAGTTTCTTACCACAGGACAAGCGTGCAAATCTCGACTTCTGTGTTCAAGGCTGGAAGGAAAGTAAAAAGACTTGTCTAGTAGTCAATCACAAAAACATGTTTTTTATTTTTTTATATCACATTCAAACCCAAGAGCCATGGTGAGTGAATTTAGTTAAACGCATATACACAAGTCAGGCCGTCATATTTATCGCCTGGATAAATAAAAGGTTAAACAACAATAAAAATCTGATCTTACCAGAAAACACCCCTGCAGGCATCACAAATGAATGGCAGAAAATCTGGAGGAGAAATTGGGATAGACAGTAGTAAAATGCACTGACAACTTCAACATAATGCCAAAATCAAAGGCTAGCAGCAGTGATAGCAAAACGATGGTGGATAATTGAAGATGTCCCACCCAGACAGTTTAATACTAAAAAATGTTTTAGTATGCACCAATGCATTAGCAGCTGGGTCTGGTCTGCTTATTTCGCTGTAACGTTATAAGAACCAGAAGAAAATATTGGCAAGCCACTGCTAACTGGCTAGCTACTGCTAACTGCCGATCTAGCCACTGCTAGTTCTAGCTGCCCTTGCTGACTCATTATGGATTCCAAAGCTTTTGTGTTTCTAGCTACTTCTAGAGAGAAATAAGAGCTCAATTAAATTGGCTACACTTACAAATTGACTAAGTGTTATTAACTAACTAGCTAGCAGCTAAATGTTGTCAACAGCTAACAAGTTAGCCAGCCTTACAGTGATTAGCATAGACATGTAGCTAGCTAACCAATTAGCAAGTTGGCAAAACAAACGGTAGCTACAAATACAAAAACACAACATTTAACGTGAAGCAACATAGTTCATTCTTTCGATCACATAATTCTAGTAAAAATGTTTTTTAATGAAAACCTGTCTGATGGCAGGACTTTATGTTACAATGTTTCCCAATGTCTAGTTCAGCCATGATTCTTCTTGCGTCAAAGTCAACTTTTCAACTTTGGCCACAGATGTAACAATGAGACAGATATTTCAGCGGATGTAAAAATGTGAAGCAATAATACCACTCACTACCAAATATGGTGGTGGTCGGCAGTGGGAGAAGATGGAGCGAGATGGATTTTTGCCGAAATTCTGCTAATTTTCTCATCGATTAAACATTTGATCTCAATGCAGTTTTCTGTTTTCAAAACTATAAATATGTTACGAACAGAGTGGCAACGTTTTGTAGAATTCACCCTTTGTCAAAGTGTTTGTTGTTGTTTTGGAGTGCAAGGGCGAATTGAGTTATTGCACACGCGCACGTCACAGAGTAGGCGTTCTCTAACGGAGATGTGCAAATATATGCTAGAACGCGCCAATCGGCTCTCGCTAGTTCGTGTTTGGTTCTGTCCAACTCCTTGCTTGTTCTACCGACTATGACTATGCTCCCATTGGAAACAAACGGGCTGTGGTTTATCTTATGTTACTTATAAAAATCTTTGCTCTGACCATGCAACGGACTCACGTGACTAAACATAAACCAATCTCTGTCCATGACGTTGTACAAACTAGTAATGATACATTTATGAGTGATACATTGTAAAAAGTCCTACATTGTAGGTGAATTATTCCACTGTAAATGTTTTGTTTTTTAAATGATTATTGTGTTGATTATCTTGACATTAAATAATTAGATACATTTCCTTAAGCCTATCCTTTATATGCAATATTTTCTCATAGGGGCCTAGTTATTTATCTCTGTAAAATTCACGTTTTTTCATAATAGCTAGGGCCTAGGCCATTGTGTCATTCATTATAAAAGCCAATTGTTATTTTCCACGACCAGCCACAGGTGTCACATTTCAAGAATCGTCATTCAGGTGTGTGGGACTGGCTAGCTTTTTTTGAATTGAAGCCGTCGTACTTGAATTGCAACCTGCACCTGGCGCGACTTTCTCCAGAGAAGTTGATCTAACGAGCGACATTTGAAACGTAACTTTAACTGAATACAAAAAAAAGGCCAAAATGAGCAAAATTTCTAAATTGTTCAAGGGAAGCTCAAGTTCGAACTCTTCTAGCCACTATCCAAGCTCTTCGAAGTCGAAACATGGCCATCGGTCTCGGACAGGACCTACCCCGCAGGAGGCAATTCACAAACTTCGAGAAACAGAAGCGATGCTGGCGAAAAAACAGGATTTCTTGGAAAATAAAATTGAACAAGAAATTATGATAGCAAAGAAGAATGGCCTCAAGAATAAACGTGGTATGTATTGTGAAATTGTCACGTCTGCATGATTTGGTTGGTCCTTGTTGAATCACCTGAACCTAAATACTCTGTATCAATAGGATCCCGTCTTTTCTGGTGAAGTATTTTGTTCATTGTCAATACAGGGAACTCCTAGAAACAGACAATAGTTGTGTCAATGCTGCTTGCAGCCCAATCTTCTATCAGTTACTTTTCTTTAATGACTCCTATCTAGTTCATACTAATGTGTCCTTCTGTACCCCTTCTGCCATTGCGTTTTTTTCTTAACTACTAAAGATGCAAACGGTACTTCCATGTGCTATTTAATCACCATCGTAACCATATTTTTTGTACCTCTGTACCACCAGCGGCCCTCCAGGCACTGAAGAGGAAGAAGCGCTTTGAGCAGCAGCTCACCCAGATTGACGGGACCCTCTCCACCATCGAGTTCCAAAGGGAGGCATTGGAGAATGCCAACACCAACACTGAGGTCCTGAAGACCATGGGCTACGCTGCCAAGGCCATCAAGGGGGTCCACCAGAACATGTGAGTTAACAAGGATAATAACCATTAAACACCGGGTATGTGCCGCAAATGGCACCCTATTCCCTATAGTGCACAACTTTTGTCCTTGGTAACTATCAAACACGGTCCTTTCTCAATATTTACTTTATTGCCAGTTATATGCTCCTAAGTCTATTTAAACCGGAGTTTAACGTCATATCAGGCAAAAAATAGGATCATGTCTAACTAGACCTACTATTATACTGTTCCTAAATCTTCTCTCTTTTCCTCCCAGGGATCTGGATAAAATTGACTCTCTGATGCAGGACATCACTGAGTCGCAGGAAGTGGCCCAGGAGATCTGTGATGCTATCTCCCGACCTTTTGGAGATGCATTTGATGAGGTAACCTATTTACTGCTCACCATTTCTCAAAGAAAGACATCTTAATTCATCCTCTTAGCCTATTCACTGTGACCAGTGGAGGATTAATTTGTTTGGCTACTTGATAGGCTACTTAGGTTTTGTGACTTCCTGATTGCCAAACATGTACAATACTGCATGCATCTCAATGGCTCCCATTCGGATTATCCTGCAGGATGAGCTGTTAGCGGAGCTGGCAGAGTTGGAGCTGGAGGAGAGCATGACGAACATGGGCAGAGTGCCCAGTGTGCCCACCGCCAAGCTGCCCACCTCCAAGCTGCCCACCGCCAAGCTGCCCTCAACTCGACCCAGCCAGCGCACTCGTAAGTACAGGACAAGGGTAGTTGAAGTGTGTGCTAGTTTTTATAATACAGTCCCGCGTTAAACCGACTCCGGGTAACAGTTTTGAACTCCTGTTTTACAGCGTCCAAGAAGAGGGCAGAGGATGATGACGACATGCAGATGCTGGCAGCATGGGCAGTGTAACTAACACACACCAGACTCTAAATGTACAAATGTTCATTTTAATGTTTTTGTCTTTTTATTCTAATCAGTTTCTTAGGGAAAAGCCAATGATCTCTATTTTGTTGGATTGTTTTTATGTGTGTTGTACAATTATGGAAGTGAAGTATTGGAATGTGTGCTCTGACTAGGTGATTTTATTACTGCTACATTACACCATTTTCTGTCAATGAAGGATACAGTTGCTAGTGAAAGTCTACACACCTCTCTTTAAATTTAGCTGCCTTAAAATGAAAGGGATAGTTTGCCTATTTTAAAACTGTGCCAGGGAAACTAAACCAAAGCATGGATTGCTGTCGAACTTTGTCCATAGACCGCTTACTGAGTAAGGAAACCAATAACATTTTCGCATTTGTTGCACAAATCCCATTTAAGTCATGGTACTGATATTAAATATGTTCATATCTATACTGAACAAAAATTCAGACAATCCTGCAGGTGAAGAAGCCAGATGTGGTGGTTCTGGGCTGGTGTGGTTACTTGTGGTTGTGAGGCCAGTTGGACCTACTGCCAAATTCTCTAAAATTATGTTGGAAGTGGCTTAGGGTAGAGAAATGAACATTAAATTCTCTGGCAACAGCTCTGGTGGGGCTTTCCTGCAGTCAGCATGCCAATTGCACACTCCCTCAACTTGAGATGTCTGTTGCATTGTGTTGTGACAACTGCACATTTTAGTGGCTTTTTACTGTCCCCAGCACAAGGTGAACCAGTGTAATGATCATGCTGTTTAATCAGCTTCTTGATATGCCACACCTGTCAGGTGCATGGATTAGCTTTGCAAAGAAAAAATATTCACGAAAAGGGATGTGAACAAATTTGTGCACAAGATTTTAGTTTTTTTGTGCATCGAACATTTCTGGGATCTTTTTATTTCAGCTTGTGAAACATGGTAGCAACACTTTACATGTTGCATTTTATATTATTGTTCAGTGTATAAGTGACAGATTCACAATCAATTGTAGATGCTTTTGTATGATTTGATCATGGTATGTAAAAAATGCTAATATCGGTACTATGACTTGAATAGGTTTTGTGCCACAAATGCTAAAATGTTCACATTTGGTAACAGTGCCAAGGAAATAAAGCAAATGCAAGGATTGCTCTCATACCTGTTCCATAGACTGCTTAGCCTTACAGGGTAAGGAAACCAATGTGTCATTTGGGTGAACTATCCCTTTAAATCTAAAAAGGGAATCAACTGGATATTTTGTTTCCTAACAATCTACACAACCAACTCCACATTTTCAAAAGTGAAATGTCTTAATTGTTTCAGTACTGTGGTAGACGCATCATGTTATGGGAATGCTTGTTACCGGCAGCCTGGGAAGTTTGGCAAGATCAAAAGAAATATGAAAGGAGATTAAAAAGTTAGAAGAAACCCTGCCACGGGCTTCTGAGTACCTAACCCTGGGATAGTTTTATTTTTCAGCAGGAAAATTTCACAAATGTTGAAGCCAAAGACTGACTGTAATGGCCTTCCTATAGGCGTTAAGTGTTCCTGAATGGTCCAGTCTTAGACCTGAGTTAAATCTGCTTGAAAATCAGTCAAGGTTTGAGTATTGCTCTCCATCAATGACTCCCAACCAAATTTACTGAGCTTGAGTAATTTTGACAAAAACAATGGATAAATGTTGTCCTCAGGTCAATTTCAGCTGTGAATCATTATACATAAGATTCTACACTTGTGTGAAGACATACACAATCAACACATTTGATAAATTTATATAATTGTGGAGTAGGTTGTGAACATCTACTTTTATCAAATGTTGTATTTCATTTGAAGGCAGCAAAACGTGTAGACTTTCAATAGGCACTGTACTGTATGTCCCTTATCAGTAGGCTACTTCACTTTGTAAAAGGTGCTGGGTTTGAAAAACATAAGTGTTAGTGAATTAAAGAATATGAGTGAAGCACTATGCTATGAATGTTACTTTTAGAATTGGAGTTTTACAGAAATATATTTTTTTGTAAATATGAAGGATGTTGAAGATTTTAACAAAATAAAATTACTCCGTTTTTTGTTGTAATTTTCAGGAAGTTTTATTTTTTACTGCAACTTGCTCCAGTAATGTGACCACTGTCCAATGGGAGTAATTTGGTAATGCAATAGTTGGTCAAATACCTGTCAGGGCCCGCACAAGCCACAAACCTCCACTGTACAAAAAACTAATCGAGGAAGCCTGCACTGTCCACAGGAGGTTCCAAGGGGGCACCATAACACAAGTTTCACGCACACACGTCCTGCTAAAATGTATAGTCCCGCGCCGTATGTCAACCAAGCAGGAAATCCTTCTCCAGCGGATTAATTGCGGAATACAATTATAGAATAACGAAGCACCGGCATGGAATCAGAGAAACAAGTTCAATCAACAGGTGGGTCTCAAAATATAAACGGTGTCTCAAGTCAATCGATACAACTAATCGAACAAAACCGATTAAAAGCCGGTTATCGATAGTTTACGGAATGCTAATAGCTAGGTAGCTAGGTTAGCCAGTTGAACTCTGATCCGAATGTGACACGTTTAACTTTTTAGTTTACTAATTTGGCTGATGACACATAGAAAGACTCCGGTTTCAACCATAAATAACCACACAGGAGATGAACTGGCTGGATTTTTTTGTTGGCACGTACTAACGAATGAAAGTCAAAAGTGATTACTAGCTGTCCGCCCTCCTCATAGACAATGCTCATGCGTAGGGTAGGCTATATGATTTGGTTCTAAACTGGCTTTATATCATTTTCAATAAGGGATTTGAAGTTGATAAGTATTATGCAGCGTTAACTAACTAAATAATAAATAATCCATGGCCGCGGGAAGTAGGGGTGCCGAAGATGCTGCTGCACCCCCTGATAAATTAATTAATTCCACAAAATGAGTGAACTAATCTTAATTACTCCTGTATTAGCATTAGCGGAAACAAATACTCCTCAGGTGTGCGTTAAATAAACTGCTGAAACAGTATTAGCTAAAAAAAAAAGTCCTTGCTAATGACTTGTGATATGTGTACCCTCAGGAGAGGATGTGCCTGACCCAGAGGAGGAGGAGAAGAGGCTGGCGGCCGCAGCCCGGGAAGCCAACCGTTTATCTGAGCTGCGGCTGGTGCTGTTGGGCTGGAGGTGGCCTGGGAAGAGCCTCACAGGCAACACCATCCTGGGCCGCGAGGAGTTCCGCCTAGAACGGGCAGCCGAGTTCTGTGTCAAGCGTCAGACTGAGGTGGAGGGGCGCCAGGTGACAGTGATAGACACGCCGGGCTGGTTCTCAGCCCAGACAACGCCTCTCCTCTACCAGCAGGAGATGGTACGGGGTGCCTCTATGTGTGGTCCCCCTGGCCCCCACGCCTTCCTGCTTGTCATCCCCGTGGGCATGTTTACTGAGGTGGACCGGGGCCGCATCGAGGAGCACCTGGCCCTGTTTGGGGAGAGCGTGTGGAGGCATACTATCCTAGTGTTCACTTGGGCTGAGGTACTGAGGAACATGTCCATCGAGAGACACATCAAGCGGGAGGGGAAGGATCTGCAGTGGGTGTTGGAAAAGTGCAAGAGGAGATACTTTGTCATCAATAACTGCATATTTGGGGAGCACCCCCAACTGAGGCGGCTCATGGAGAAGATAGAGAAGGTGGTGGCGGAGGAGGGCATCTATAACCCAGAGGAGGTGGAGGAGAAGAAACCTCTGGACCAAAACCAGAACCGGGAGCTTGGGGCAAGGCCCAAAGTGAACTCTGCTGTAGGATTGGCCAAACTGGATGTGGACCCGCCCCACAGTGAGTGACAGCTTTACTGACAACTCAGACATAGTCTGGTACCAGGAAACAGCAGTCTCATAGGCTGAACCTCAGACCGGGTGAAATGTATAATCTTTGCTCTTTATTCCAAAACATGTGAACTTGCATTACAGTTGTATTATTCCACTTACGGTAACTGTATTTGAATTACTCATGTAGTAGTCATGTACCATGTAGTGTGGAATTAGTTTCACTACCTCTCCCCTCAACCCTTTTTAACATTTCTTCCTTCATTTTTTAACTATTCTCTCAATTCATTAGGATTGTCCAGGACAGGGCAATATTCCTCTCCAGTAATATCAATACTGCTATTAACTAACCTAGATATTTTCACATAGACTTGACAATGACGTTTCTTCCAATTATATTACATCTGTTGTGTGTCCATTTTCAGATTCGGTGGATTGACTGACTGACTAAAGGAGAGATGGTGAGCCACCACAGTACCGATTTTTAAGAGCTGCCGGATCTACATCCATACGTCACCCTTAACCTCAAGGCCTGTATTCACACATTGTCTCAGTGTTGATCTAGAATCAGTTTGCCTTTTAAGATCATAATGAATGAGACCGGTGAAGGGCGACCTAATCCTAGATCAGCACTCGTACTCTGAGACAATTTCTGAATACAGACCCAGATTATTTTAGAGTTTTAAGATATATTTTTTAATTTATATCAGTGTGAGCGATATTATCTGTAACTGGATGTAGGCCAACATTATGCTGTTTGAGACTGTTCCCTCCCACCTATGACAGCTCTGATGAAATGTATCTATTTGGGGGTTAGATTTTTCTGTTGGTTTGCACATGAAATTTTAAAAAGAAATATGACCAAGAAAAAAATCCCAGACATTCATACAGGATGATGAAAGAAATGCTAAATGATTTCAGATGGCCAATGTGTACTGGTATTTTTAAAATTTTACCCTAATTTAACTAGACATGTCAGTTAAGAACAAATTCTTATTTTCAATGACGGCCTAGGAACAGTGGGTTAACTGCCTTGTTCAGGGGCAGAGCGAGAGATTTTGAACTTGTCAACTCGGGGATTCGATCTTGCCACTAACCACTAGGCTACCTTCTACCTGCCTAGTGGTTAGAGCGAGGGCCTAGTATAGGCTACTTGCCTAGTGGTTAGAGCTAGGGTAGATGGAGGGCATACCCTTTGCTCCATGAATGGAGGATCATGGGAAAACTACAGTACGAGACAAGTCTCTCTGAGGCTGGGAAAGAGACAGGGAAGTCCCTATGATACTTCTTAACCAAGTATTTACAGTACATACTAGACAGCAGAGCTCTACAGAGCAACCATTTTACTCTCATATGCATCTAAAAATAGATGTGTTGATCAAGTATGAGCACATGTGCGACTTGTGATTTATTGCCCCAGAAAATACCTGCTGTAGACATTTTCAAAGTATTTGTTTGTGTGATTAGCTACCTTTTATGAAACAAAACAAAGAACTATGAAATCCATATAGCTATCCCACCTCGAGCAGCAACAGTGCCTGGGTGGGCTGTGCGCACTGAGGGAAGGGCTGAACGATACATTTTTAAGAAGCGCACTGGCATAGAAGTTGGTCGAATTTACCCGGAAGTCTACTAAAGTGGGACTTTGTCCTCGTGTTTCTTGGCAGTGTACATCGTTTTGTTCACTCTCTAGGTTTTTTTTATTTTTATGTTAAGAGTTTGCTCAACTGCTAGCGAAGAGACACGTGGGAAAATATCATCTCTCACAGACAGACATGTGAGTCACACCGGTGAAGGCCCTTCTGTTAAAGAGGCAGCTGAACATTTGTCTCGCCTAAGTGACTCATATTTAAGGTTAAATTGTAATTGGTTGAGCATGGAACACTCTTAAAACTCCTACATTTTTCCATTTAGCAGCACATGTGCTCATTGTAAAACATGTTAGTGTAGAGCCCTGGACCGGTATTCTCTACAATTGCACTACTAGATTTGAAAATGTTTAATAATTGTCTGCGAAAATGTTGTTCAGGGAAATTGTGTGTGGAAAAGTTACCCAGTTGTGACCAAACCTAAATTGGCATTTTAGACTGTTTTATCAAGCACTTGATGTGCAGGTACTGTTTTACTCTACTAGTAGAGAATCCAAATATCTATGTCTGGGTTTTGTTCATGGGTGTGAAATGTTACATAAATATACAAAATCCACATGTATCAAACCCAACCTTCTATGCAAGCGTATAGCTACTGAAATGTAATTTAAAATGTAATTGTGTAATGATAAATTAATGACACATTGCGTTTCATTTTTATACATAATTTTGGCAGTTATATGCTTCCGTAACACTCTAAATAGGGTCGCTTAATTATTCAGATTGGTTAGAAATGAAACATGATGTAGAATTGCAACATGGCCCATGTTGATAGCATTGCGATAGGCTTAAAACTGTGAGTACAAGTATGTCTCTTATCATATCATTATTGTCATCATATTATAATTGTATATTATTATATACTGTAGGTCTTTTATTCTTAATTTCTTCATATTCTGACAACCAATACTATCTACTGGTAGGCACTAGCACTAACTCACATCCAGTGGTGGGTGTAATATGTATTTCTTTCCATGTTGATAATATATACAAACCCTTTCACAAACATCTCCATACTGATGATACACATTGATGTTACATATTATTCTGTTAGCTCCACTTACGGGAATGCACATGTGCTGTAAGGGTTCTGAGTCGAGCAAAGTATCAGCACAGAAATATCTTTAAAGTTCTGTTTCGAGTTACCGCTGGTTGAATGATTTATCAGAGGGACATGAGGTAGGTGTCACCTCTAGTCGGTGCAACTAGAGTAGTCTTTTCTTTCCCTTTATAATTGATGCTGTTTTGTTTGTGTGAGAGAACTATGATTTCTATATTTTGTCTATTGCTGTAGTAGACAATTCTATCTTTCCTAAAGTATCCAAATAAAGTGTATGTTTTGCTGGAATGTATGTGAACCTGTGACCTCCAGTGTTTTTGTCAAGTCCTTACACACCCGAAGGCAAAATATCAATTGATCTTTCCTCAGTTCCTTGTATGCTCTCATCTCCTGCTCAAAATCCATTGGAAAAGAAGCTCAGAGGGGAGGGACCATGGACATTCTCCAATATGGTTAAGAAGTGTTAGAGTTGCGTAAATTTGAATCTGCTATCAGGATCAATATAACAATGAGTCACCGATTCTATACTATGTATTTTTTATTAGCTAAGTAATAAATGGCAAGTGCAACTTTCGTATATACAGGCTCACTGTAATACCACTCAGGCTCAGGGCAGAACAGGGAACTGACAGGATGTATGTAAACAGTTGTTCTTATACTGTGATGGACATAGTTCCAACCCGTCTGTTGGCCTATCACAGTAGAGGCTGGGTGTGGTTTAAACTTGCTCAGCCTATCGCAGGCGCTCAGGCGGGTCCCCGCCTCTTGGCGCTTCTTGGAGTCCTCCCTCGATGTATAGATTCTTACTGTTCTGGTATCGCAGCCTAGTTATAACAGTTGCTCAGTTCCTGCTATTGTGTTGTTCAGTATTTTTCCATCTTAGTTAAACCTCGTGATGACCACCCCTCCCTATGCCTGCTTAACCACAACTTTGTAAGATACAGCAAGTCACACCATGTGCTCAATATTGTTACATACAAACACAAGGACAAAGCATCTGCTGGGCTGTTATCTACAGTTTTGCAACATGCAGGTCACACCATGTTACTCAGTTCTTGTCACACACACAAACAGACAAGTAGATGTAGCAAGCAGTTGTTTAATCTCATGATGCTCAAGTGCACAAATGCAGATACTTCACACAGCCAACATCAGATAATATTTCATCATTAATATATGGTAATGGCTATAATGTAAAATACAGAATCCCACAGAAGGCAAGGAGATTTGAGTAATCACAGAAAGACAAATTGAGACCGACACTTGCTGATGACGGCTGATTTGAGTGTTGTTTCAAGATGGCTATATCCTGGTCAATGTGTGGACTACCAAGTTCAAAGCCTGGTTTGGATTCAACATTTTACTAAGGATCTTTTTCCATGTATAGGTTGTCCCTTTTAAGTGGAGTCCTTGGTGTATCAGTCAATAGGGTGTGTGTCAGTGACTGAGCTGTTATTGAAGTCAATAATGATTCATTAGAGATACTATTAAAGCGTTGGAACTGATGCGCATCAATAAATAACTGTGACAAAGCACAGGAAAACGACTTATCTAACGCGCTGCAGTCCTGGGATCTCGATCATTGCGGTGGAGAGGAAATTTGCGTGCTTCTGTTATGGGGAAAAGTCCACAAAGAAACTGACATTAAATGTGGAGAATGATACATTTGCATATGTTGGCCATCAATTACCTTATTAATTTAACCAGTTGTAGGTAGGCTACTGTAGTTTACAATTTGACACAATAAATAGCCGATGTTGAAAGGACAACATCACGGGAGTCAAATCATTTTGTGTAGCCTACCTTTAGCTGGCAAACAAATTGAACATACAGTCTATAACTTTAGTTTATTGTTGTTGTAAGCCTTGTGTTATCATGCAATTATTAATGGCCTTGTTTGGTTTAATCAATAATTGTGACCGTGGTCACAGTTCTATCGCAATTGCTGATCAGCTATTGGATTGAAGGTAACAGTCAGTCAGATCAAATCAAATTGTATTTCTTCATCTACTTTGTGCATGACACAAGATTAGGCTACAGGTAAAAACAAATAAAAACACTGGCTGTTGGTTGACAAGCATTCAGGTCATATCCAGAATGTATTATTCATATTTGATTCAGGGATTGAAATTACAACACCATCCTCAGTAGCCTATTCCAGCAGGTTATTGGGCAACGGAAGCACTTCTTACCTCGAAATTATGTTGAATGAATTAGTCTATCAATTTAAACTAAAAAAGCTGCTAAATTATTGATTTACATCTTGCCTAGGCTACTGTAGGCTAAAACTACATATAGGTCAAACAGGGGCTATATGCTACCTGCATCTAGCTAACCAAATCATGGCACAGTTGAATTAAAATCATAAACCCAGATTTGAGTCAGTAGGCCTAGCCTATTGAAATGACAAGTCAATATCGCAAATAGGCCATTTATAACGGTTTGTAGGCTAGTCTTAACATCTGGCACATAATAATGGCACCATTTGCCAGAAAATAGCCCAACATTGGTTTTGTGAAGTTTAATAAGGCCAAATGATCTTTTCTCTTCACTCTCTACCAAGAGAGTTCTCATCTATATTATTCGTAGCTGTCTACATACCACCACAGAAAAAAAGCTGGCATTAAGACTGCTCTCAACCAACTCTATAAGGCCATAAGCAAAGAAGAAAGTGCTTACCTAGAAGTGGCGCTCCTAGTGGCCAGGGACTTTAATGCAGGCAAACTTAAATTAGTTTTACCAAATTTTTACCAGCATGTCACATGTGCAACCAGAGGAAAATAAAATCTTATACCACCTTTACTCCACACACAGAGATGCATACAAAGCTCTCCCCCACCCTCCATTTGGCAAATCTGACCATAATTATATCCTCCTGATTCCTGCTTACAAGCAAAAACTTAAGCAGGAAGTGCCAGTGACTTGCTCAACACGGAAGTGGTCAGATGACGTGCATGCTACACTACAGGACTGTTTTGCTAGCACAGACTGGACTATGTTCCGGGATACATCCAATGGCATTGAGGAGTACACCACAGTCATCAGCTTCATCAATAAGTGCATCGACAACGTCGTCCCCACAGTGACTGTACGTGCAGTTAAAGTCGGAAGTTTACATACACTTAGGTTGGAGTCATTAAAACTTGTTTTTCAACCACTCCACAAATGTCTTGGTAACAAACTATAGTTTTGGCAAGTCGGTTAGGACATCTACTTTGTGCATGACACAAGTACATTTTCCAACAATTATTTACAGACAGATTATTTCACTTATAATTCACTCTATCACAATTCCAGTGGGTCAGAAGTTTACGTACACTAAGTTGACTGTGCCTTTAAACAGCTTGGAAAATTCCAGAAAATGATAGCATGGCTTTAGAAGCTTCTGATAGGGTAATTGACATCATTTGAGTCAATTGGAGGTGTACCTGTGGATGTATTTGAAGGCCTACCTTCAAACTCTTTGCTTGACATCATGGGAAAATCAAAATCAGAAAAATAATTGTAGACCTCCACAAGTCTGGTTCATCCTTGGGAGCAATTTCCAAACGGCTGAAGGTACCACATTCATCTGTACAAACAATAGTACACAAGTATAAACACCATGGGACCACGCAGCCGTCATACCGCTCAGGAAGGAGACACGTTCTGTCTCCTAGAGACAAATGTACTTTGGTGTGAAAAGTGAAAATCAATCCCAGAACAACAGCAAAGGACCTTGTGACGATGCTGGAGGAAACAGGTACAAAAGTATCTATATCCACAGTAAAACGAGTCCTATGTCGACATAACCTGAAAGACCGCTCAGCAAGGAAGAAGCCACTCCTCCAAAACTGCCATAAAAAATCCAGACTACAGTTTGCACATGGGGGAAAAGATTGTGCTTTTTGGAGAAATGTCCTCTGGTCTGATAAAACAAAAATAGAACTGTTTGGCCATAATGACCATCGTTATGTTTGGAGGGAAAAGGTGGAGGCTTGTAAGCCGAAGAACACCATCCCAACCGTGAAGCACGGGGGTGGCAGCATCATGTTGTGGAGGTGCATTGCTGCAGGAGGGACTGGTGCACTTCACAAAATAGATGGCTTCATGAGGAAGGAAAATTATGTGGATATATTGAAGCAACATCTCAAGACATCAGTCAGGAAGTTAAAGCTTGGTCGCAAATGGTCTTCCAAATGGATAATGACCCCAAGCATACTTCCAAAATATTGGCAAAATGGCTTATGAGCCACTGGGAATGTGATGAAATAAATAAAAGCTGAAATAAAGAATTCTCTCTACTATTATTCTGACATTTCACATTCTTAAAATAAAGTGGTGATCCTAACTGACCTAAAACAGGGATTTTTTTTACAGGAATTAAATGTCAGGAATTGTGAAAAACGGAGTTTAAATGTATTTGGCGAAGGTGTATGTACATTTGCGACTTCATTGTATATATAAATTATAATTAGACTATTTTGCATGTTATTTTGACATTCCTTCGTGTTACAGTTTGCAAACAATGTAAAAAAATATATATTTGAGTTAATGAAGTCGTATACAGACATGGTCTCTTGAGTAAGGCAGCTCCAAAATGCAGGTGTTTCAGTCTAGCTTAGTACTTTCTGTGGTGGAGGGGCAGCCAGCGAAAGCACAGAGTGTAGGCTTTGAAAATTGTCTCTAGTTACGCTGTAATTGTCTCTGTCTTCTATCACTCATGGGGATACTACGTCATCGCAGAATCTTCAGGGAGAGCTAGGCAGTTCAAGCGCTCTTGGGTGCTGCCATAGATTTACATTAGAAGCGCCCGTCCAAGAAGGCTCAAGGTCATTCGCCACAGCTAAAATTATGTCAAATCATGCTATATCTACCGTGGCTTTGATTGGACTGATCTTGTCAACATCATACTTTCAAAATCTTAGCTAGCTAGACAAGCAGTCACCATCATGAATCACATTGACCATCTACCGGCAAATCCTTTGCAAACCTTGTCATATGAAGAGAAAGCATAGATAAAACATATCAGTGGTCATCAGCCATTGGACATAAACGATACACAACAAGTAAGAAATTGCAAATGCAACAATGAGTGGTTTGGAAGGAATCAGTATTTTGCTTCCCTGCCTGCTATTCGTTGGAGAGGATGTGTGGTCCAAGTCTGGGTTTAAGGATTTAAAGCATCTTTCTAAAAGGGTCTCTTTTCCAAGCTTAAAAGGATAAACATTCACACGCAACACCATGGGCCAGAAAAGGTTGGATACATTGGCCATGCTTTCAATCCAGCATGACTTCAGAACTCAGAACTGGGAAACTGGGTTGGTGTGGTTACACGTGGTCTGCAGTTGTGAGGCCGGTTGGACATACTACCAAATTCTCAAAAACAACATTGGAGGCGGCTTATGGTAGAGAAATTAACATTAAGCTTTGGTGGACATTCCTGCAGTCAGCATGCCAATTGCATGCTCCCTCACAACTTGAGAAATCTGTGGCATTGTGTTGTGTGACAAAAGTGCACACTTTAGAGTGGCCTTTTATTGTCCCCAGCACAAGGTCCACCTGTGTAATGTTCATGCTGTTTAATCAGTTTCTTGATACGCCACACCTGTCAGGTGGATTAATTATCTTGGCAAAGGAGAAATGCTCACTAACAGGGATGTAAACAAATGTGTGCACAACATTTGAGAGAAATAAGCTTTTTGTGCATATGGAAATATTTGGGATCTTTTATTTCAGTTCATGAAAAATGGGACCAACACTTTACATGTTGCGTTTATATTTTTGTTCAGTATATTTTCCTTACTCTCTGACCACATAGGTCTACTAAAATACTTCAAATGGTAAGTTGCGTCTCTCTCTCTCTCTCTATGCACGTTTTACTGAGTTACACAAATCCACGAGTCAGTAGAAACCATATTTATTTAAGCAAGTCAGCCATATCAGCTATGGGTTTTCAAAAGGCAGCAAATGAGGCTGAATAAACTTTTTCGCTGCCAGATGAGGCTCCGCTGAGGTGTAGCGGTTGTAAGGATTCACTCCATGGTGCTGAAATGAAACCTTTTAAAAATATATATTTTATTTAACCTTTAGTTAACTAGGCAAGTCAGTGATGAACAAATTCTTATTTATAATGACAGCCTACCCCGGCCAAACCCTGACGACGATGGGCCAATTGTGCGCCGCCCTATGGGACTCCTAATCACGGCCAGGGACTGTAGTGACACCTCTTTGTGGCCACCGTTTGTCACCGTTATAGTGCAACTCATGTTTTGTTTAGTGTTGTGTTGTGTAGTGGCTTTGCTGGCATGCATTAAAAAGGAGTTTGCCCCACCAAAATTTACATGTTAAAATTGACACTGCAAACATCTTGCCCCCCTCCCCTGACAATCCCATCCACAGTGATTGATTGACAGGCCCAAACTATTAAATGAATAGTCACCCAAATTACATAATGACACATTGGTTTCCTTACCCTAAGTGTCCACAACAGCAGAGCCAATAAAATACATAATTTGAAGAAGAAAAATACTTGTGGTAATTCATATCTTGCAGTTAAACTCGGAATATGACTCGAATCTCAAGAGAAGAAAGGTTTCAAAACTGTCCTGAACATATAGACCTAGACAATATCCAAAACAACTAACAATGACTTTTTATTGCAAAGTCATGTCGTTCTAATCAATTCCAAAACTAAACTCACCAATCTGGGAAGTACAATCGTTAAAGTATTCAATAATCAGTGTATTTTGGATGGAATCAAGGCATTAGAATGTACCAGAGGCCACCAAAATAGCTTGTTTTGCAAAAAAAAATATGCGGGGGGCAATCACCCCCAGGTCCACCCAGCCCAGACTCACTGGCTTGCTACTTTTTCTACTAAATGTACTTGAGGAAAACACCGTCACCAGCGAAAACACAATGAAGGCCTGATCGCCAGCAAAAACCCAATGACGGCTAGACTACCAATGAAAACAACAAAGGCTGTTCACCAGTGAAAACACATTGAACACAATGAAGTCTGGTCTGGTCAGACCAGCTTGACCAGCATCCGACCAGCTTGCAATTTATGCTGGTCTATAGTGTTTTTTTTTCTCAACATGGAAGACTATCATGTGAACTCAATTGCATCCTATTCCAAATGGACCTGTACTCTATGAAAAGGTTGCACCACTAGATGGCAATAAGACATCATGTTTGTACTTATAAAACCCAGCATTCAGTTGACAAAACCTACAAAAATAATGCTATGGTATTAGTATTAGATGGGTGTTTGCCAGGGTTTTACCATATTATTATGCTCATGGACATGTTGTTTAATATACTATAACAATACTATAATATATGTATAATTACGCAATAAGGCCCGAGGAGGTGTGGTATATGGCCAATATACCACGGCTAATGGCTGTTCTTATGCACGACGAGTGCCTGGATACAGCCCTTAGTCGTGGTATATTGGCCATATACCACAAACCCCCCGAGATGCCTTATTGATATTATAAACAGGTTACCAACGTAATTAGAGTAATACAAATATGTTTTGTCATACTCTTGGTATACGGTCTGATATACCACGGCTGTCAGCCAATAAGAATTCAGAGCTCGAACCACCCAGTTTATAATAAATTATAGTACATTGTTGGACTGCCCTCTGACACCACTACAAACCACTGACAGTATAGAGGAATCCTCTTGACAGTCGGCAGTGCACCTCTCCATTCCCTACATGCCCTTCACCCCTATCCTCACCTCAAGTGGCCCACCTGAGGTGGGGTATAGAGTAATGTAGAAATGTTGTTGGTTCTTCAGATGGAGTCCCTGGAGCTTTCTTCTGCATGTCTCTGTACCTTTTTGCAGTGTTACTCTTGTTTTAGTGTTTTCCCCCAGCGGTAGTCTTTGGCGAAGCAGGCTCTAGGTGACAGTCCGGATATATGATGAGTATTCCTTAAAGGGGGCTTTTTCTCGATTGGTGACTTTTTCTTTACAATGGCTATTCTATTCTGTTTTCTACAGGGATGGTTTAAAAGGCTTCCATCTGGCTGTTATTTATTTACCACATCACGGTTTATCAGGAAAAGAATGGAGATGACAAGTGTGTATGTGTGTGTGTGTGTGTATGCACCCACATGTTGGTGTGTGTGTGGTCCAATCTCTGACCCCCCATGCACAGAAAGCTCCTGGTCCTTGCTTTGGATCCCCCCCTAACACACTCCACTGGTCCATCGCTGTAGTGCTGATCCCTAAAAAACACAAACGTTTCACTTAAACAAGTCTAGCAGCAGTGACTTCCCCAGCCAGTCAAAGAGCCCCTCAAATCTCAACATCTGCTCCATGAAACCTGCTTTCAATTCATCCCCAAACACACCTGTTTACTCACACACACACACCTGTTTACTCACACACACACACACACACACGTTTACAAAGTCAGAATCCCAGCCTCGGTGAGACACATCCAGGCAGACACTCATGCTGCTGCGCCGTGTGAAGCCCAGCTGTCAGACGCAGAGCTGCCGAGCTCATCTGAAATTTGAATGAAATCTGCCTGCGTTGGAGGTACATTTTTTAAAAAATAACCCGACAGGCTTCTGTTGTGTAAAGACTGTAGACAGTTCTGCTGCCTTCACGTGTTGTTTGAGGGGAATTTGCATTTGTGTATCAGCTTCAAAAATACATTATCCCCCAGCTTCTGTCTAATTGCAATCATCTGTATATGCACACAAAACTGAGCACAGCCACTAAACAGCCTCTCAAGAGACGGAAAACTTTAAATGGATTTTGGATTATACCAACTGAAGTTCTTGGTGTCATATTTAAATGAAACATATCTGTTATGGGGTCTAGTGGCTTGGGGGTACAGAATACTAAGGTTTAATACAAGCATCCTGTGTCTGTCTCTCGCCTCACTCTGTGTGCGCTATTCATTTATTTATCCACAACAGCAGGGATTACAAGATTCAACAGTGATTTTGGGTTGGATAGGAGTTTTGCAGCTGCTAGAGGGGTTTTTGAAACTCAATCATTTATACCACGCTTGGCATTTGAATGAGATACCACCACAATATTTCCTCTTAACCTTCATGGAAAACTAAATTTCAGGAGAGATTGTGGCCACTGCTTTGGCTGAATTGCTTTGAGAAACACATTGATGTAGAGGCTAAACCCAGCAGACGACCCTACTTTACCCAAACATCCTTTCCTCTTTTTTTTTAATCAAGCCTTGAAAAATACTGGCTACCCTAGCACTCCACTGAGGAAAACACTCTTCTTGCTGTTTCCTCCTCAGCGATGGAGAGCTATCAGCAGCACTCACACATACACACACAGTGGTGGAAAAAGTACCCAATTCTCATACTTGAGTAAAAGTAAAATAGAAAAAGACTCAAGTAAAAGTGAAAGTCACCCAGTAAAATACTACTTGAGTAAAAGTCAAAAGTATTTGATTTGATATATACTTAAGTATCAAAAGTAAATGCAATTGCTAAAATATACTTAAGTGTCAAAAGTAAAAAGTATCAATCATTTCAAATTACTTATATTAAGCAAACCAGACGCGTCGCACAATTGTCTTTCATTTTTAATGTATCGATAAGCAGGAGCACACTCCAACACTCAGACATAATTTACAAACAAAGCATTTTTCTTCAGTGAGTCCGCCAGATCAGAGGCAGAAGGAATGACCATATGTTGTCTTGATAAGTGCGTAAATTGGACCATTTTCCTGTCCTGTTAAGCATTCAAAATTGAACGAGTACTTTTGGGTGTCAGGGAAAGTGTATGGCGCAAAAAAAGTACATTATTTTCTTTAGGAACGAAGAAAAGTAAAAGTTGTCAAAAATAGATATTGTAAAGTACATACAGATACCCCCCAAAACGACTTAAGTAGTACTTAAGTACTTTACACCACTGCTCACACAGCAGGATGGACCAACAGCCTTCAAAGGAAACCACGAGGGACTCTGCTGGAGGGAAGGGAAACACAGAACTCACAGAGGGGAGGCTAAGAGACTGACCGAGAGGGGCAGCACAGCATGGTCTCTTTTGTGTTGCTACTTAGGTATTAATGATGACTTATACTTGTAGTGTACAATTCCCCAATGTCACAACAGTAACTACTAAGTCGGACATTTGAGGTGAACAGAAAAGTGGAAAACAAGACTTAAACAACATTGTTTATTTCAAATGTAATCAAAATGACAGTAGTTACAGAAATTACAGACAGCTAGGGTACTGTGTGATTTTTGAGTCTCTCGTTGTCATGTCCTAAAGAGTTTTGTAATGAGATCGGAAAACAAAACATAGGGTCACAGCTTCCTCCGTCCTCCATTTTGAGTTCAGGCAATCACCGTGGAACAAGACTTGTACCTGTATGAGCTACATTGTTCGTTTTAAGTCATTCGTCTGTAGAAAAAGCAACAGCACTCTGCAGTATTCTAATCTCAACAACAGCACAACGGCTGCGTTTAGACAGGCAGCCCAATTCTTATATTTTCTTTCACTAATTGGTCTTTTGACAAAGATCTGATGTGAAAAGATCTGATGTGATTGGTCAAAAGATAAATTAGTGGAAAAAAGATCAGAATTGGTCTGCCTGTCTAAACGCAGCAAATGTTGCTTTTCTTATTCTAAAAAAGCATGTTAAGAGAATGTTGGTTGAAAGCAATCAGGCCATTCAGTGATTACTGGAGTAACTTGAATATGCTTTCTTCTCCCAAACAACTAGTTTGAAAGTGTTGCAATCACTGTCTAACGCAGACTGAACACTTAGGCCTACTGAATGCCCCCAACTTCATCCTCCAAGTTTGTTTACAAAACTCGAACCCCTCTATCAGCTCTATCCTCGGTCCACTTCGGGTTGCGTCCCAAATGGCAACCTATTCCCTTATAGTACACTGCTTTTCACCAGAGCCCTATGGGCCCTGGTCCAAAGTAGTGCACTAAATAGGGGACAGAATGCCATTTGGGACACACTTTTGAGTGGTTATAAAAACATTTGCAGTTTTAGGTGGCAGCAGAACAAGCAGATGTCCCAGAGAGCTCAAACAACACAGCATTTCTCCACAAGGGAAGACTGAGCAAATCTCAAAGCAGTGACTACGTCCCAAATGGCACCCTATTCCCTGTCTAGTGCACTTTGTAGGGAATAGGGAAGCATTTGGGACTACGGTATTTGGCTGTAGGCATGGAAAATCTGTGAGGGTAGTCACGTGTGCCCCCTCCCCTCACCCCCCCAGCCCATCGACTCTTTAACACTGTTTTGGAAAATAAGCGTAATGTTCAGTAGATGGTTGCTGTGCTCAGTAACTCCACCTCTGTAGATGGACTTGTTATGAATGGAGTTGTGTTGAGTTTTGGCGCAGCTGATGAATCATTCATCCTATACGAGCATGTGCGCGCGCGTGTGTGTGCCTATGTCTCTGCGTGTGTTTTGAGTTGAATGTAGGCCTGTGGCGGTGTGCTCAAAGTGGTGAGTGCAATATGAAAATAGTGGTTTGATTCAACGTCAAGGGGCGAGATTGATTTGGACTTGGTGGGGAATGAAGTGAGAGATTGTGAACATGGGACACAGAGCAGAAGAGGTCTCCTTGGTAGAGAACGTCGTAGTATGTTGACAAAATAAACATTGGGATGGGTCTTTGGTCTCAGTGCAATGGGGGATTCATTCATCATCAATGATGTAACCCTAAATAATTCCCAATCATTATCACATTTAAAAAAATAACAAAATGCATAATGAAGTTGGATGAATGTTATATTGCACATTTGAGATATATATATTTTGTATAATCTATTTATTTGTCATTCTAAATAGTACCATGTGTATGTACCATTGGAACCCAAGGCATATTTCCCAGCTCAATCTACAATTGATGGTGAAATACATTCCATTGTATTTGTTCGGTCAGTCTTGGTACAGTATACAAATCATAAGTATGAAGAAACAAAAATCATAATTCTGTTTGATTTGATCAATGTATGAAAGCCTTGTCCGTTATATCGACCAGCAACAGCAGTTATGCAATGATTGATACATTAATTCACATTTGAAAAGAAAAAAAAGAAAAATTAATTGAGAAGGCCACTCAAAATGAAAAACAAAATAGTAATATAATATATCATATGTATGCTTTTTCATTAATAACCCGAATCTGCAAATGTTTTGAGAGTCAATCTACAAAGGTGTAGGCCCATGTATATACATTGCTATGCTGGGGTTAAATGGCATGTACTAGTCATCCATTCATATTGACTTGGAACATTATGGAGGTTAGAGATCTCCCCAAAAATGTATTTTTGACTCTAACATTACGTTCGTTTAAACGTTTCGGCAGATATCTCACTCCATATAACACGAATCCTCCAGTCCTGTACAATTTAGATTCCTCTTCAGGTTGAAACAGCAGCAGGTCAAACTGCTATTGAAAACCACACTGTATACCACAATTCAAAACACAGGCAAACTCATGCCAGGTACGTTTTTTAATGTATCGCCAACGCGTCTCATAACATCTTGTTAATGTACCTCAGGTCAACCAATCAGCATCAATTACACAGAACCAGCTCAAACTGACCCACCTTCAAGCAGGTGGATATCTAATCACACAAACACAACACGCACACAAACACTCACTCACTCACTCACATATAGACCATGCATACACACAACCGCACACAGTCACAAGCGCCTGTCTTGCAATTTTGCATTAGTACCACAAGTCAAATGAACTAAAGATATATGTGCATGGAAAAACCTTTTGTGCAAAAAAATGTTTGAGCAGACTCCAGTCAAGGAAACAATGGCACGGCAGTACTGAAATCACTGTAAAAGAATAACAACAACATATGTTAATAAGGGAGGAATCAAACCAATGACAAGAGAAGAGTGTTGCCCATCACCCCATCGTGGAAAACAGAGGTTTTGTCAGTAAGCAAAAACCACACAATCTTTGACAAAATGAAAAAAAAAGAGATGCCAGAGCTGATCAAAAGAGACAGAACTGAACATTTCCAGACTTGCAGACTGCTACTCCTTGGTGGGATGAGTGGCAGTAGCAAGAGCATATCACACTATTGAACCACACTATGGAGTAAGCTATGGTAAAGAAGCCTTATTGTGGTAGTGGGAAGCAAGACAAAACCCCCCACACTGATTATGAGAAAACCCAAGTAAAAAAAAGCAACAGAAACAAAATACGAAAAAAGTACATTTGCAAAATCCCAAAAGGATGTAAAGTCTATATAACCTCACCAACATTTAAAGTCGAGATCTCTGTTCACATACTCAGTATTGTTTCTGAAAAATATATTGTATAATTCCACCTACTCCCCCAATGCATCACAGTTACTCTGTACAATCCATTCAATAGCCTAGTTTACACCTTGTGCTAACATGTGAGTTTCGTGATCTGATCAATATGATCCAATCACTATCTGATCAAGGTTTTTTCGCCTCCACACATAGTATTAAAATGTGTCTCTTATCCGTCCACTGTGCCTGCATTGTGACCAGATTATCTCATGCCTCCCTGTATGCAAATGATTTTTCTTTAAAATAATATGGATGATTTGTTTTAAGACTGTTACTGAATCCCCTAAGTCAATTTTCATACCTGTCAATTATTTTAAAGGTCGGTATTATGATGATTTAAATGGTTTTGACCATCCACATCTGCTTACACTTAATTGATATCCAGACACAATGCGTGCCCGACTACCTCCGGAGGTGGTCAGGAAGATCTGATCACAATCAGATCACAATGTGTCTTTTAATCATCTACACATGTCTTAAAATGTTGGCACGATCAAAATGTGGACAAGATCAGGACAAAGGACGCATGTTAGCACCAGGTACAAACGTGGCTACTTTTCCTCTGTCCCCAACAAGCCAGTCAGTCAGTCACTTCAACCAGCACGAGTGTGAGACTTTGAGGACTTGGATGAAGAGCTGACTTGAGATCAGTTTTCAAGGTTTACCTACAGCACAGTCCCTCTGGCAGTGACCCTCCCTAAGCTCTCAGATCAGCTCTCTGTTGGACAGGCTAGGGTTGAAGGTGGTAGTCCACCAAACACAAGGCCCACTCTTCAACAACCAGCAAGAGTGTGGGGTTTTTCAAATTAACACCTCCACAATTTTCTAATTTAAGTTTACAATCTTGACAGTGAGTGTTTTAATCAACAAAACAAGAGACCAGCGTCAATCAGTCGCCATGGGTATGGCAGATTCGGAAGGCCTGTTTCTGGGGCAATACTGGTGTGTCAGTGCCTGTGGAGCAGGCGCAAGGGGGGCAATACGGGAGGGGGGAGAGCGGCACGGCGGGGTGTGTGTGTGTGTGTGGTGGGGGGATGCCCTTTAGCACTGCTCAGACTCGATGAAGCCCTCTTTCTCCTGGCCCACGGGCTCCACCTCCGCATAGGCCGGGTGACCGGACCCTCGGCGGAACTTCATGGCCGGCCACCTGCTGGGACGTCTCTGGAGAAGGGGAAAGGGGTCACAGGTTAAGCCGGGTGTACAGTACAAGATTTTAGCCCCAATTACATTTTTTGAGATCGGAGACAAAATCCCCATGTTGTTGCCCACTCGGGGCGTGCAGCTGTCACCGACGCTTGTGTAATGTGAGCGGGTCAGAGACAGAGTCTGAGGCTACCGATCATGTCTTTTCGCTGTCCCAGACATTTTCAAACATGTTTAATTTTATCGGCACAAAATCTGCAAAGCTCTTGTAGTGTGAAATGTGCACCACAAGTTTTGAGAACAATGATCAGCAATAGCCAATGAGAGCTCGCCAAAGAAGAAGCCAGTGAGATGATGACATTGTTTCGCATCACCCAGAATATAACTCTCGAGCAGGAGCGATGACTACCAGTATACATTTGTACTTGCCTTTAACCAAAGCCAAAGTGTCAAATCGTTACCGCTCTGAAGATCACAATTAATGTTATTCAATTCAAAATGTTGGATAGAAATGTCAACTCCGTATGGCAAGCGTGAATGTCTGACTGAAAACTTATGAGGCTGCTTTGAGCCACAGCTTGTTCTAGCTACATTAACAATCTTATCACGTCATCATATCATTGTTTTGCAAGACAATGTGGTGGTACGGAGAATCCTCACGACCAAGAATCTTGTCGTGTCTGACACCCCACCAGATCGTTTTAGTGTGCACACCACTACGTTGGCAAGACAAAAAAACTACACGAAAGACACCCGTTTAATGTGAGAGGCTCAGCGATGTAAGGATTTTGACAGTCGTGTAGTGTCCACCCGGCATTAGAGGACCGTATATAAACATGTTAGAGGTCATGAGGGTCATTGAGGTCTCAGACTAGGGTCAAAGACCAAAGGTTAGCAATGCCACTGACCTGTGCCCAGGGTTAGGCCACTGTGCTACGTCATGTGTCAGCTGAGCTGTCAGTAGCTAGCTTGCCCTTCTCATTTGAATTATGATAGATCGCGTTAGTAATAAGCAAAGTACATTGTATCACAGACGGCGAGAAATAATATCTGAGGTATCTTAGGCATGCATGACTGAAGCCGATGTATTGTATGAGATGAATTGAAACACGCCCGTTTAATATATACCATGTACTAAACCACTCGGTGAGTGATGAAAGCTCATCGAGAGAAGCATTTGAATTCTCTCAGGGAAATTGTTCCTTGTTCGAGGGATTGGCTCGTGGTGCGCTATTGACCTTGAAGATTATGCGTTTGTCGTTTATTTTCTCTAGATGTTTAAACATCAATCCGTCTCATTACATTTTCCAAACCGTACGAATGAAACCGAAACCATTTAATTGTCGAAGCAGTCGTAGGCATTTATCAACAAAGAACCAAGCCTGCACCCTGTGAAAGCAATCATGCATTTTTATGAGTTGGAGAAACGGATCAAGTGTAAAACTATGAAGTGTGCTATCCTTTACAGTGTGTTTTTGGCGGGGCTGCATCCCAAGGGGCACACTATCCTCCATAAAGTGCACTATTTTTTAAAAGAGCCCTATGGACCTTGGTCAAAGGTAGTGCAATTTGGGACACATACGGGCGTCTGGTTGTTGGCTGACAGATAGCCTGACCTGGGAATTAAGTATCTGCTGGGGTAGATTAGGAAAGCACACATCATATTCAAACCTGACAGGCAGAGCGAGCGAGAGAGAGAGAGAGACTACCCTCAGGCTAGCATGGGTCTCGGCCTGCTGTTCTTCAGTACTTCAGGTCACATATCTGACCAACATATAGACACTCCAGACCAAAGGGACTTTTAAATCTAGTGGATATTTTGGACTTTTGAGAAGTCAAAGCAATACCCGTCTTTGTACAGTAACTTTTTATTTTGGGGGGAAGAGTGGATGGAGAGTCACTCTTCTTTGATATGTTTTATGCTTTATGGACACACAGATGAGAAGCCGTGGGAGATAGGTGAAGAGGAGATCCCTTCACAGGGATTGAACCCCGGTCTCCTGCAGGGAATCGCAAATGTGCATTGAGCTGCTAGTCCCCTCTCGTAGAGTAGTGATAGTGCTAAGACTCACCTCGATGAAGAATAGGCTTGCGGCCGAGGTGGGGTGATGGTAGATGTAGACGGTGACCAGGACTGTGGCAGCCATGATGAGCATGACCATGAGGATGCCCAGGATCAGTCCAGTGTGCAGGGGGTGTGTGCCCTTCCGCTCTGCAGAACTCTCCTTTGGCATCGCTGGAGAAACACAGCCAAAACACCCTTTAGAATCTTCTCTCTTGAACACACAGACCCAAACACTCAAGACACAGCCACCCGCACACGCACCCATGCACAAACAATTGGCACAATCCGTCTACCAGGTGCTTAGCGATTGAGCACACACTTTCACTGCATTTTTCCTATTCAACAGTAGGGGACACTCATCACTCATGGATGCAGTCTCTGTTTCTTGTCACTGTAGGGCCTCGCTCTTCATAAACAGGCCTGACGCTTGTGATTAAAAGTTCATTTGAACAAATGTTATGATGCTGAAATTATTATTTTATACTGTAAATGGCTTGTTCAGCATTTACAGCCTAATCATAACAACTCTGGTAACAATTCTCCTCCAACCATTCACGGAAGGTTCCGGATCTAGCTCAGCCTTCAGCAGCAGATACGGTGTATATGTGTGTGTGTGTGTGTGTGTGTGTGTGTGCGTGCGTGTGTATTGAAGGAGGAGATTAGCATCGTTGTGGCTTAGCCTGTTTAGCTATTCATGAGCAGCGTGCTTCAGCAGAGGCATGGGATATAACATCTAAGTTTATTGGTTGTGTACACTGATTTAGAGTTGTTGTAGCAGGTGCGGCGAAAGGTGCAGATAATCCCAAACCAAGGTTAGCACATGGTGTTATTGGATGGGAGAAAATGGACGGAGATATTGAGAGTTATCAGACACTCTTCAGTAATGACAGTCCAGTTTGATAAGGTGGGTGTGTGGAGAGGAGACTCCATAATGATTGACTGTCCTACGGAGAGCCATAAATGAATGTGAATGTGTCATCTTCAAGTCTGTGGGACGAGACAGAGACAGAGTCAAACGAATCACTAACTGCCACCTCCAACTCTGAAGATCACATTAACATAATAATGTTGTGATTATTTTCTTAAAGGTGCAATATGCAGAAATCGCACCGCCATTTCCTCTTCCCTAAAATTCTAATAGTTCACCCAATTTCAGTTTATCTGACAAAACCATCAATATATAGTGTAGAGAATCCTTGTACCATCTAACCCGCTGTGAAATGTATTTTCAATAAGCAAAAATATTGTATTTTCAGCTGTTTGAAGCTGGTGTACAAAACCGAAAGTTAAAGATGCAAAAATAAAACTTAAGAACAGAAGGCATAGAAATAGCGCACATAGAATAGATCTCCCGCTTCTTAGACTGGCTTTCAATGAGAATGGCAGCTCTATAACTCATATTTCTATGTGAATTTGGACGGGTCGCCCAAAAAGTTACGTATTGCATCTTTTAAGTTTGAACTACCAATACTACTTCTACTACTACTAGTCAATTGAAACCTGCCCTCTGTCAATCAAAGCTGAAAGCCTGATAATTAGATAACATTGGAACACCCTGTTCTATATTCTCATCATGTTTGATTCCCACTGATGTGTGTGTTTGTGTCTGTGTGTGTGTGCATGCGCGTGCGAGCGTGTGATTGTGTGTGAGCCCCACTGGAGGCTGGCCCATTGATCATAGCAGGAGTGAGCTAATGAAGTGATGACCCTCACAGCTTTTTTTTCTCTCAGCTCCTACAGATTTATGGCAGCATTCCTTTCTGGGTCTATTTATTTATTGTGCTTGTATATTTATTTGTTTACTTTTCTATTCTCTTTCTTGGTTTAATTAGTGACCAGCCACCCACCAGTGCCCCAGGCAGCTCCGTCCTCTCCTGGCTCAATGCCTTATTGATCTCCATCATCACACAGGAAAACAGGGAGGTCCAGAGTGCTAATCAAACCTGTTTGCTAAAACATGGCCCGTCATAGTGGATTTACACAGGTAACTGCCAAAATAATGGAAACAAGTGAGTAAATGAGGGATACAAAGTATATTGAAAGCAGGTGCTTCCACACAGGTGTGGTTCCTGAGTTAATTAAGCAATTAAAACATCCCATTCAATGTATTTGAAATACTGTATGTATTTTGTCATTTGTATTACACTGGGCTGAACTAAGCTCCAATATACTATGTAACAACATACTTTTGAGAGCTGTAACTTGTATTTTCAAAATACTTTTATATTTAAATTTTTTTTAGCGGTTCCCAATTTTGTGGCCCCATTTGACCCTGCATTGGTACCAGAAGTCTGATGGCACTATAGTGTGATATGACCATCTGCTAAATTAACTAAATATAAATGTATACATTGCATTCGGAAAGTATTTAGACCCCTTCCCTTTTTTCACATTTTGTTAGGTTATTGCCTTATTCTAAAATGGATTAAATAAAAACATTTTGTCAATCTACACACAATACCCCCTAATGAAAACAGAAATACATTAATTACATAAGTATTCAGACCCTTTGCAATGAGACTTGAAATTGAGCTCAGGTGCATCCTATTTCCATTGATCATCCTTGAGATGTTTCAACAACTTGATTGGAGTCCAGCTGTGGTAAATTCAATTGATTGGACATGATTCGGAAAGACACACACCTGTCTATATAAGGTCCCACAGTTGACAGTGCATGTCAGAGCAAAATCCCAGCCATGAGATCGAAGGACTTTTCAGTAGAGCTCCGAGACAGGATTTTGTGGGTACCAAAAAATGTCTGCAACATTGAAGGTCTCCAAGAACACAGTGGCCTCTATCATTCTTAAATGGAAGAGGTTGGGAACCACCAAGACTCTTCCTAGAGCTGGCCGCCCGGCCAAACTGAGCAATCGGAGGAGAAGGATTTTGGTCAGGAAGGTGACTTAGAACTCGATGGTCACTCTGACAGAACTTCAGAGTTCTTCTGTGGAGATGGGAAAACCTTCAGAAATACAACCATCTCTGCAGCACGAGTTTGTGGGGCCATTTAAGGTCAACGAGGTAACTTATAGGTTACTGCTTCCCACTAACTACGGGATTCTCACCTTTTCATGTTTCTCTCCTCAGGCCGATGGTTCCTGGTCCCCTGGATAGTGGGAAGCTGGTTCCTGGTCCCCCCATAACGTAGCTATACTTGGGATTGGGACTTTTATTGTGTGTGTGTGCATCTCTGTGTGTGTGTGTCTCTGTGTTTGTTTGAGCTCTTTGTCTCGGAGCACGAAGATTTGGATCCAACTATAACATGACCTCTCTGTACAAAATGTCTTATCCACTGTGTTACAATGAATTGGGCAAATCCTTCATCAGTCCCTCATAGGGGGACATACCCTTCTCCTTAGCAGAGATGATCCATTTGGCAACAACAACAAAAAATCTAATTCCCTCTCAACTACTTCATAAAACCAAAACTGGGGCCCAAAAAACAACACCACCACCAAAAGTGAAACTAGAGCTGGAATGCCCCTTTCTTTTCTCTTCTTCCCTGGAAGGCAATTTGTCTGTGTTTGGGAGGAGAGTACAGAGTCAAACTGCCAATCCTTACACTGTTGTGGAGGCAGGTACTCCACAGCAGTGCCTAGGCTGTTAGTCTGAAGTGTTAGCAGATCCGTTGTGCACCCAGCGCTCAGAGTGAGAGGGGAACTTGTGTTTGGAACAAATGTCACGTGAAATATGAGAACAAAAATGCGTCGTTATGATACACTTTTACACGGCTTTTTAACATACAATGCTCTCAGGATTTGACCTGCCACGGAGTGCATTAATCTCTCAACAGTGCCACCAGGTACTAATTTGTTACCAAGAACATATATCCAAACACTCTCAAAAATAAGAGTATGGTTACAATACAATGTTCCCTGATTTACAAACATATTAAAAAGGTACACAAGGCACCTTCAGAAGTACACATTTGAATTCACATTGTACTGCTCGGTACCTTTTAGAGTACATGTGCGGATAATCTAGCATATGTTTCTACACAATATATTCAATATAAGGTACAATCATTACTGCACTTTGAAATATAGGTGGAGTTGATGTGCTGGCTTGGGCTCATTAGCATTTTTGGTGTAAAATATGTTGTATTGTGGCAACCGTCCGTGGAAATGTTATGTTGATTTAAGGTTGAGCGCCTGTTTTGACACTGTCAGTTCTGCAGTCTTTGTATGAACCTGTGACAATGAAGAACTGCACTGTTCAGATGTTACTGTGCATTTACCAGTAGCTTCATAGCAACTGGTTCACAGAAAGTTAATGTTACATTTTCTATAACTTACTATCAACTGGCTGCAAGTCAGTTGTTGTCAATTTCACAGTAACTTATTCTAGCTAATCTGTCACACTTCCTGGCCTGATGGCAGGCAGGGAAGTGAATATTACAATGCCATTGTGACTAGCTATAAAATAAATACTCTATGGCGCTTTAATATCACATGCACTTATGTCAGCCTTTAACAAGACTTGAGTACTGACCGTGTAGAAACGTACTGTTTATGAACAGAACACATTAACTGGGATAACAAAAAAAAGAGCTTGCTGAAAGTCATGCCTCCAATAAGCTACCCGTGCAATATTCTGATAAACTGCCGGTACTACAGTATGCTGCCAATTAGCAAGTAATGTTGCATGTTGTCTACAGCCGCCATCCACATAGCTGATGTTTTGACGTGTCGGAGGTGGAGCTGCGTTAGAGCTGTTCAATTCACAAGCGGCTCCCGGCGTTATACCTAAAGTGAACATTGTCATTGGCAGCACGGAGTCGCATTAAGAGAAATCCCATGCAGCCTTGTTCACAAGTTTGAATACTGGAAACGTGAGAAGTAATCTACACCTCGATTCGGCTGATAGAAATCCTCATTATTTTGTCGAATGATTTTCAATTTAAGCGTCATTATTTCTATTTAGCCTTCACTTTCTCATTCGGAACTTCTAACGCCAGCGGGAAGGGTGTAGCTTCGTGACAACAATCACAACGATTTGACAGCTCCAATGAAGTTCCACTTCTGACACCGGCAAAACATTAGTTATGCGGTTGTCGGCTATCGCCGGTTAACACTTGAACTGATTGAATCTAGGCCTTATTGAAATCGGAATACAGCAGCATACTGTAATTTTATAGAAATAACACCTTCAAGTATATTTTAAGCAAAGTGTTAAAAAGTATTCTTGGCAATATATGTATAGTCAATCGCCATTATCTCCAGTCTTGGGGGCGCAGCAGGAACATCAGGTACCTAGCAACCAAGAGGTTGGAAGTTCAAATCTCAAATGAGGTAATTTAAAAAAAAGTTTTTTTAGAATGTGTGTTTATTTTTGTGTTATTGAAATTTATTTACCTCAGTTTATTTTAGTTAATACTTTCAACACTTTTTCTTGAAACTGCATTGTTGAATAAGGGCTTGTAAGTAAGCATTTCACTGTAAAGTCTACACCTGTTCTATTAGGTGCATGTGACAAATAAAATGAGATTTGATGTTTCATGTTATCGCATGTTGAAATTTTGTGTCCCCATGTTGTCATATGTTATCACATTAACTTCAAAAAATGTTCTTAAGGGGAGGCACATCTAAGCCACTTGGGCTGCAGAGACAGTGGTGTGTATAAATCTACATATTATCCACATTGGTTCACAAAGCTGAAAGCTGGCAAAACAATAGCCTGAAAAACATAGTTATAAGTGGTGAAATTTTTAAATCAAAGTACAGTTGAAGTCGGAAGTTTACATACACCTTAGCCAACTGCATTTAAACTCTGTTTTTCCACAATTCCTGACGTTTAATCTGAATAGACATTCCCTGTCTTGGGTCAGTTAGGATCAACACTTTATTTTAAGAATGTGAAATGTCAGAATAATAGTTGAGAGAATGATTTATTACAGCTTTTATTTCTTTAATCACATTCCCAGTGGGACAGAAGTTTTCATACACTCAATTAGTATTTGATAGCATTACCTTTAAATTGTTTAACTTGGGTCAAATGTTTCAGGCTTCCCACAGAGCTGGTGACAGAGCTGGTGTAACTGAGTCAGGTTTGTAGGCCTCCTTGCATGCACACGCTTTTTCAGCTCTGCCCACAAATTTTCTATAGGTTTGAGGTCAGGGCTTTGTGATGGCCACTCCAATACCTTGACTTTGTTGTCCTTAAGCCATTTTGCCACAACTTTGGAAGTATGCTTGGGGTCATTGTCAATTTGGAAGGCCCATTTGCGACCAAGCTTTTTCTTCCTGACTGATGTCTTGAGATGTTGCTACAATATATCCACATAATTTTCCTGCCTCATGATGCCATCTATTTAGTGAAGTGCACCAGTCCCTCCTGCAGCAAAGCACCCCCACAACATGATGCTGCCTCCCCGTGCTTCATGGTTGGGATGGTGTTCTTCGGCTTGCAAGCATCTCCCTTTTTCCTCCAAACATAATGATGGTCATTATGGCCAAACAGTTCTATTTTTGTTTCATCAGACCGGAGGACATTTCTCCAAAAAGTACGATCTTTGTCCCCATGTGCAGTTGCAAACCGTAGTCTGGCTTTTTTATGGCAGTTTTGGAGCAGTGGCTTCTTCCTTGCTGAGCGGCCTTTCAGGTTATGTCAATATAGGAATCGTTTACTGTGGATATAGATACTTTTGTACCTATATTGATAGGTATAAGATATATCTGATCTTGTATCAGAAGCTCCTAAAGCCATGACATAATTTTCTGGAATTTTCCAAGCTGTTTAAAGGCACAGTCAACTTAGTGTATGTAAACTTCTGACCCACTAGAATTGTGATACAGTGAATTACAAGTGAAATAATCTGTCTGTAAACAATTGTTGGAAAAATGACTTGTCATGCACAAAGTAGATGTCCTAACCGACTTTCCAAAACTATAGTTTGTTAACAAGAAATTTGTGGAGTGGTTGAAAAACGAGTTTTAATGACTCCAACCTAAGTGTATGTAAACTTCCGACTTCAACTGTACATCAGTAATGTCTGGAAAGGAATAAATGGAATGATACCATTCAATTGAGTCCATTCCAACCATTATATGAGCCGTCCTCCTCGCACCAGCCTCCACTAGTAGTCTGTGTCTCAATCATGAAAAATGGGTGAATATTCTTCTGCTACTACTTGCATGGCCTTGAAAGGTGGACATGTGCACGGTCTTAGTTCATTGTTTATTCAGTCTAATGAAGCAAAGTCACGTCATGACACAGCCACATGAATGGGACTGTGGGGGTCATGGCTGACATAGATGGAGTCCAACATTGAACCATCTCAGTATGATCCATCACGCTGTGTCCTCCTCATAAACGCTCTTACTACATTAACCTGCTTACTGAGCCTTCAGACAGCAATAAAAACACATTAGCGCTTGGAGATAGAAGATGAATTGAATGACCGTGTGGACCCAGACCACGCTATCCCTTTTAGCACCATATTACTGACAATACAGTGTCACAGGGCCACAGCCATCCTCTCACCTGGCTAATGTGTCTAGCAAGGCTAATCAGCGCATATACTGAGGTTGTGTCCCAAATGGCACCCTTTTCCATACGGCTCAAGTCAAAAGTAGTGCGCTACATAGGGAATAGGGTGCCGTTGGTGACGCAGCCTGAATCATTCTGCTAGATTCAAAGGGAGAAAGAGCCTATTTCTCATCCTGATTTGAAATGGAGGATAAGGAGTGTCCTGTCCTCTTAGAGTTGCCTCTGCAGTGAGACAGTACGGTACATCCCTATTGTCCCGTATCTTATCACTTAGCCGCGGCTAATCGCCTTAGCGTTTTCTGCCATGCTCCATGTTTCCCAAGGTTAAAGGACACACACACTGATGGATCTGATAGAAATTACACTAAAAACAAGCCCAAAGCTAGGACACGATGCAGAGAGATGATGGGTACAATGTAGAGTGGATGAGATGCACTAAATATGAAATACTAAATACACAGCTAGCATTGCTTGAATTTTTTGTTGTTGTTGGTATTTTCAGATTTTATTGAACAGATAGTGAGTGTAGATGACATTGGGGGAAGATAGAGGTTGTGTCAAAGGCCTTTAAGCCAGATGCAGTTTAGTTTAGCCTATTCAAACACCCAGCCCAAACAGAGGGATGCTATGTTAGCTAGCTGGCTATGGCTATCCAACACTGGAACTCTTCCAAGTCAAGGTAAGCTTTTGGTTTTATGAATGTATTGCCACTGGGGCTCGCCAGTGTAACTGCTAAACTGCTTGCTGAATGTACACTGTAGTAGCTATGTTGACTAGACTATGACGTATGCTAATATGGTGACAACGATGTAGGCTGTGTGTAGAGGTTAGCAGTTATCATATTAAGGTTTGGCTTAGAAAGTTCTTTTTTTGTGCCTGGTCACAGACAGCTGATGTGTTGTGCACTGAAGTCCACAAGGGTCAGAGGAGGAGCGAGCGTAGATGCGAGAAGGAATTATACAACGATCAAAGGGATCATACTGTTTGTATGTGGATGCTATGAAAGTGAACTGTGTTTGTGTGTGAGATCAGGGGTGTATTCATTCTGCCGATTCTGTTGAAAAACTTTTCTTAGAGAGAAGCAAATGGAACAAAACGGGGATAAACATCCTGAATTTGTCCAATAGAAACTATTGATTTCACCCTAGATCAGCTAGATGCAGGCAAGAGTTTGTAAGGAGGTATTGAATATATCAATGTCTGTCACCTTGACTACACAAATTTCTCTCGACCTGTAAACTTTGATTCATAGGATGTAGCAACCTCATGATGGGTATAGGGAACGGCACCGACCGCCACTGTTCCAGGTAATACCCTTTTTGGTTCCAGGTAGAACCCTTTTGGATTTCATGTAGATCGCTCTGTGGAAAGGGTTCTACATGGAGCTAAAAGGGTTCTACCTGGAACCTATTGGGGACAGCCAGATAACCCTTTTTGGTTCTAGATAGCACCTTCTTTTGCCTAAGAGTGAAGATGTGTGCTAAACCTGCGGCCACCACAGGAGGTTGGTGGCACCTTAATTGGGGAGTACGGCCATGTGGTAGTGGCTGGAGCGGAATTATGCGGTTTCCATGTGTTGGATGCCATTCCATTCGCTCCGTTCCAGCCTATATTTTGGGCCGTCCTTCCCTCCGCATCCTCCACTGGTGGCCACAGTTATCATTACACCCTCTCCATGTTGCAGTCGCATGGCTTGGATACTGTGTACGTGAGACTGGTTTGTGGTTGTAATCTCTCACATGCACACTGTTCACCTCAAGACAACATGGTGTGGTTTGGCGCTGCAGCAGCCTTTGGCTGTTTGTGGATTCAGTACGTTCTCAAGATGATCACATTGGCTCGTTCCCTCCCTTTTGGCATTCACCTTAAGCCCAAATCCCTTCCCAGCACGCTTCCCACACAGTGAATGCATCCCAAATAGCACCCTATTCCCTACATAGTGCACTACTTTTGACCAGAGCCCTATGAGCTCTGGTAAAAAAGTAGTGCACTACACAAGAAAAAGTGTGTCATTTGAGACGTACCCTGTGAATGAGGAGATGTCCTCTCGTCTGGCTGATACCCCAGGTTTCTGGGAAGAGGCTGCGCCACAAGTCAGCAAGTGAGATAGGCAATGTTTGGGCAATGAAAGGACGATAAGAGATTTCCAATTCCTCTCCAGCAGGAAATTAAATATTTGAGTGCTTCACTCTGGAAGTGATAGAGTCGGGACTCATTTTGGAATTCAAATGTCACTCTCTCACACTCAAAGACGCACACGCACACAAACTAAACCCAATGTGGGTAAAGCTAAACAGCAGAGAACTTATTTTTTAATTTTTTATTTTTTTTAAATAGATCTGTGTTGATGTGTGCAGGTAGCAGAGTGCAGAGGGGACCAAATACCGGTTATCTGTATAAGTTTAAATGGAAATGTGAGGGAGATTGTTGACCACCTCTGCCTCTATTGAAATCCCCCTCACTGGAACCCCCCTCAAATTCCTGCTGACGTTGAGTTCATTTGTGGAGGATCCCCATTAAAACAATACATTTTTCAAAGTGGAGGCAACAAGGGCAAATTAATGATGTTTGAATTGTGGTTAATGCACCAGTTTTGAGAGCAGTGGTCTCAGGAACTTGCTGACATTCACAATGAACCTCCGTTTTCTGTCCTGTTACACCAACACTCTGAGATAGAGTTAATTCAACATTAAGGCAACTATGAAGCTCTATCCTACGTGCCCATGTTCTTGAACACCTTCCCCTCATCCTCCCTTTCCTGCCTCCCTAGCACCCACATAGGCTGTGTCTATTGCTGAGCATTTAGTGCTTTTTGAAGTCGGTTCTGATTCGGTTCGGTTTTTAAGAAACTATCATCGTTTTGGATTTCAGTTTAGAATGTTTTAAAAACATCAAATGCATTACGAAATATGACCTTGAAATGATTACAATGATTCCAAGGCAAATATTGAGAACATCTAAATTGTCAAAACATTAAAAACATGACTGTCTAACAACACCGCTCCCTCTACACAAGCATCCTGAGTGCGCGCATAAGCTCCCATTAGGCCTACAGAAATACATGCCTATAAAAAATGTATCTAACTGATGGGATACATAAGCTACATTCCTTGCCAAATGAGGACAGTATTATCACAAATTCAAAATGGACTGGTTGATTGAAGTAGGGAAATATGTGTTCCAACAACGAGCTGCAGTCTTGGAATAATTTCATCCCTACTCACCAAACAGATGGTGTGGCCGTAATCCATCACCATGCAGTATTCAATGTGGAATTGTCCATTAAGAAAATGATCCATTTGTAAAATTACAAATAAACTAAATCGAACATCTGTATATCGAAAAGAAGACCGATTTTTGTTGAAAAATAAACACTAATATATCCCCCTGAGTCAATACATGTTAGAATCACCTTTGGCAGCGATTACAGCTGTGAATTTTTCTGAGTAAGTTTTTAAGAGCTTTGCACACCTGGATTGTACAATATTTCTTCAAGCTCTGTGGTTGTTGATCCTGGCTAGACAGCCATTTTCAAATCTTTCCATAGATTTTCAAGTCGATCTAAGTCAAAACTGTAACTAGGCCACTCGGGAACATTCAACGTCGTCTTGGTAAGCAACTCCAGTGTATATTTGGCCTTGCGTTTTTGGTTATTGTCATGCTCCCAGTGTCTGTTGGAAAGCACACAAAAACAGGTTTTCTAGTAGGATTTTGCCTGTGCTTAGCTGTTTTCTCTAAAACTCGCATACCCATAACATGATGCAGTCACCACCATGCTTGAAAATATGAAGAGTGGCACTCAGTGATTGTTTTGGATTTGCCCCAAACATAATACTTTGTATTCCGGACATAAAGTTGATTTCTTTGCCAATTCTTTAGCAGTTTTACTTTAGTGCCTTATTGCAAACATTTTTTAATTATTTGTATTATGTACAGGCTTCCTTCTTGTCCCTATGTCAATTAGGTCAGTATTGTGGAGAAACTACAATACTACTCAGTTTTCTCCTATTACAGCCATTAAACCCTGTAACTGTTTTAAAGTCACCATTGGCCTCATGGTGAAATCCCTGAGTGGTTTCCTTCCTCTACAGATACGCCTGTATCTTTGTAGTGACTGGGTGTGTTGATACACCATCCAAAGTGTAATTAATAACTTCACCATGCCCAAAAGGATATTCACAACCCATCTACCAATAGGTGCCCTTCTTTGCGAGGCATTGGGAAAACTTCCCTGGTCTTTGTGGTAGAATCTGTGTTTGAAATTCACTGCTCGACTGAGGTACCTTACAGATAATTGTATGTGTGGGGTACAGAGATGAGGTAGTCATTCAAAAATCATGTTAAACACTATTATTACACACAGAATGGGTCCATGCAACTTATTATGTGACTTGTTAAGCAACGTTTTACTCCTAAACTTATTTAGGCTTGCCATAACAAAGGGGTTGAATACTTATTGACTGAAGACATCATTTTTAACAACATAACATTTTTAATTTCCACTTTGACATTATGGGGTATTGTGTGTAGGCCAGTGACACAAAATCTCAATTTATTCCATTTTAAATTCAGGCTGTAACACCACAAAATGTAGAAAAAGTCAAGAGGTGTGAATACCTCGTGTCCCAAATGGCAAACTTACTATGGGCCCTGGTCAAATGTAGTCCACTATAGGGAATAGGATGCCATTTGGGACACAACTACAGTGCCTCCAGAAAGTATTCACACCCATTGACTTTTTCCACATTTTGTTGTGTTGTACCGTGAATTTAAAATGTATTAAATTGAGATTTTAGACACCATGATTGATCAGTCCCATCCAGAAGCTTGGTACAGAGCCATTTCAATCAGCCTCTGGATGAGGTGCTTCAATGAGCCGCTCCTTCCCTTGGCCTGTCCTCCCCAGAAATCAAAAAGCGATCTGCTTTCTGGGGCAAGCAATCTGTCAGCCATAAATACACAGACCGCAGCCTTGTAAACAGACCCCCATATACTCTACCCAACATGCAGCAGTACAGAGAAACACAACTGTCAACAGTCCAAGGATCTAGGAAGGAAAAGAGAGGCTTACCTCCATTGTCTTTGAGATGCAGAGCAATCTTGGTGTCATCTGTGGAAAAGAGAGAGAGAGAAGTAGACTCAGAGAGAGAGAGATAGAGGGAGAGACAGAAACAGAGAAATGAAGGAGGTATAGAGGGTCAGAAAAATGTTTGTCTGTGATTTACGTTATCCTTACAGCCGTAGATTTACATATAGAGTCCCTATGTCTATTATACAGCCGAGAGCTGCCTGCCTGCCAACAACAACAACTATTGATCTTAACACTGGTGAAGAATGTCAATCAAATATTCTGAAATAATCATCATTGACAATTATTACACAGGTTTATAGCAAATGTTCTTTTTTTTTTAGCATTCTAATCTTATAATTACCATTATGATTATAATCACTGGATAATCTTGGGTTAAAAGTGAATTTTCTACACTTAATTTGCAATGAAAATGAATGTTTTGGATAAAATGCTTCTCCCGTGCATAATTCAACAGCTAAGATGCAGTCTGGGGTTAAGCAACTATGAAACATGTAAATTCACTGTGACCCACTTCTCTGAGAGAGGGGTGATATGAATTTACACACCTCATAGGATCCACATTATGCTAATGTGCCATATACATGAGCCTGTGAAACGCTATGCGTGCTATTCCACCATATCAAAACTAGAAAGAGCCTTGGAAAGGGGTCTCAACTGAGTAAATCTATTTCAAAGGCTTTTTTTCATTTACATTTCCAAGATCAAAGATAATTTAATGCCTGCAACCATTTCCTAGTCTAAGAAATGTCACGGCCTATGCGATAAGGTGTATGAGGGCAAGGCAGGGAATCAAAGTCAATGACCAATCCCGTGCCAGTGATAGCAGTAAGAGAGGGAGGGAAGGGGAGAAGAAGGAGAAAGGGGGGGGTTGGGAACAGGAGAGGGAAGTGATGGGTTCTCACACCTCCTAGTAACAGAGCTCTCCCTCGCTCCCTCCCTTCCTCCCTCCCCTAGTAGAACGTGCCTCTGAACCGCCAAGCTGAGAGAACTGGGTCGGAGGGGAGAAACTGATCCTCTGTGCGTGTCAGGAAGTGTGAGGGTCTCTGTATGTCACACAGAACCCCCAACTTTTTTTCATGCTAACACACCCACACGTCGCTGGAGTTTGTTTTGCCTCTCAGCTGGATCTCTCTCACACTCCTTTCCACCTCTCTCCAGCGTTCAAGTCATCTGTGGTCATACCATCACCTCACCCACCTCACTGAGTGAAGGTCTTAAAGGGGCAAACTGGTATAGGGACATAAATGTTTTGACTTTTGAAGAATATAATTTATTAATGCCTCATGAGCTTTGCTGTTTTTCTGACCCCAGATTGCCCGTTTAACATTGGTTGAGAGAAATGGGCATTTCCGTGCAATCTCCACCAAGAAGAAAATTGGGAGTATAAAAGAGAAAAGGCCAAGGACTGAAACACTGAATGTAAGACAGAGATTAGAAGTAAATCGTACAATTTGTCATTTAGAAGTAAGAAAACTGGAGCTGGATGCCATTGATGTTTGTGTAGTGGGTAGTACTCAGAGCCAAAACCATAGGCATCCGCTTTAGAGATCACCACATACTGGAGCTGGATCCAGACCCATTTAACCCAGAACCACCGGGCACCAGTTCTACAGAACAGGAACCAGAAATCATACGTTAACTCACCATTCCAACCACTGCCTAAGACACCGTTAAATACCACTCTGCAAAAACAAAAAATGGAGTCTGCCTTTATCCTACAGGTTTAGACTCCATTTTTTCCATTAATTCTACAAGCCTGGGAAACCAAAGAGCACCTTACCATATGAACTATTATTAATGTCTGAGGGCGTACTCAGTTATTCTGCCCATTCCATTCCACTTCACAATTCCACTTCACTTCCCTCGTTTTATCAATCTAGCTAACCTCCCTCATTGTGGTCGCAGATTCATACAGTGATGCATTCCTATAAAACATCATCCGTCGTCTGCACGCATTAATAAGATGAATAAACCAATTTGTTTTTTGTTTGTAACTTATTTTTAAACTTATTTTGCACATAATGTTGCTGTAACCGTCTCTTATGACCGAAAATATATTCTGGACATCAGAACTGCGATTACTCAACACGAACTAGCTGAGTCCTTTTATCCTTTAACGAGTCCAACGTGAATGACACACTACTTTCCCGGGAACAGGCCCAGATCCCTGTCATTTGCGTGAAGAGAAGGCGGAGAAAAAGGGTCTGGAGGGCGGGCTGCCTTCTGAGAATTCGTAGGCGATTGAATAAACCCCCACTTCCTTCCATTCTTCTAGCGAACGTGCAATCTTTGGAAAATCAAATCAATGATCTACGCGGAAGATTAAACTACCAACGGGACATTCAAAACTGAAATATCTTATACTTCACGGAGTCGTGACTGAAGGACGACACGATCAACATACAGCTGGCTGGTTATACGCTGTATTGGCAGGATAGAACAGCTTTGTCTGGTAAGACAAGGGGCGGCAGACTATGTATTTTTGTATTCACGGAGTCGTGACTGAAGGACGACACGATCAACATACAGCTGGCTGGTTATACGCTGTATTGGCAGGATAGAACAGCTTTGTCTGGTAAGACAAGGGGCGGCAGACTATGTATTTTTGTAAATAACAGCTGGTGCACGATATCTAAGGAAGTTTTTCTTGCCTGAGGTAGAGTATCTCATGATAAGCTGTAGATCACACTATCTACCTAGAGAGTTTTCATCTGTATTTTTCGTAGCTGTATACACACCACCACAGACTGATGCTGGCATGAGTTGTATTCTGTCAGAAGCCATGGATAACAGGCAACATCCGCACTGAGCTAAAGGCTAGACCTGCCGCTTTCAAGGAGCGGAATTCTAACCCGGAAGCTTATAAGAAATTCTGCTATGCCCTCCGACAAACCATCAAACAGGCAAAGCGCTCTCCGCAGCCGATGTGAGTAAGACCTTTAAACAAGTCAACATTCACAAGGCCGCAGGGCCAGATGGATTACCAGGACGTGTACTGCGAGCACGCGCTGGCAAGTGTCTTCACTGACATTTGCAGTGTCTCCCTGTCCGAGTCTGTAAAACCAACATGTTTTAAGCAAACCACCATAGTCCCTGTGCCCAAGAACATTAAGGTAACCTGCCTAAATGACTACTGACCCGTAGCACTCAGGTCTGTAGCCATGAAGTGCTTTGAAAGGCTGGTCATGGCTCACACTTATCACCATCATCGCAGACACCCTAGACCTATTCCAATTTGCATACCACCCTAACAGATCCACAGATGATGCAATCTCTATTGCACTCCACACTACCCTTTCCCACCTGGACAAAAGGAACACCTATGTGAGAATGCTATTCATTGACTACAGCTCAGTGTTCAACACCATAGTGCCCTGAAAAGCTCATCAATAAGCTAAGGACCCTGGGACTAAACACCTCTCTCTGCAACTGGATCCTGGCCTTCCTGACGGGCCATCCCCAGGTGGTAAGGCTAGGTAACAACACATCTGCCACACTGATCCTCAACACAGGGGCCCTTCAGGGGTGCGTGCTCAGTCCCCTCCTGTACTCCCTGTTCACTCATGACTACATGGCCAGGCACGACTCCAAGTTTGCCGATGACACAACAGTGGTAGGCCTGATCACCAACAACGACAAGACAGCATATAGAGAGGAGGTCAGAGACTTGGCCATGTGGTGCAAGGATAACAACCTCTCCCTCAAAGTGATCAAGACTAAGGAGATGATTGTGGACTACAGGAAAAGGAGGACCGAGCATGCCTCCATTCTCATCGACTGGGCTGTAGTGGGGCAGGTTAAGAGCTTCAAGTTCCTTGGTGTCTACATCACCAACAAACTAACATTGTCCAAGCATGCCAAGACAATTGTGAAGAGGGCACAACAAAACCTATTCCCCCTCAGGAGACAGAAAAGATTTGGCATGGGTCCTCAGATCCTCAAAAGGTTATACAGCTGCACCATCGAGAGCATCCTGACTTGTTGCATCACTACCTGGTATGGCAACTGCTCGGCCTCCGACAGCAAGGCACTACAGAGGGTAGTGCGTATGGCCCAGTACATCGCTGGGGCCAAGCTTCCTGACATCCAGGACCTCTATACCAGGCGGTGTCAGAGGAAGGCCCTAAAAACTGTCAAGGACTCCAGGACAGTCAAGGACAGTTCTCCCTGCTACCATAGGGTGCCATTTGATAATCAGTCTTTAAGTAGCTCCAGTATCTCTGGGGGAGGGAGGGAGGGAAAGGAAGGTAAACGACCTCAAAAGAACACCTTCAGAATTTCTCCTGACATCAGCAGAACGACCCAGGGTTATTTTTTCTCCAGGAGGGATTTGTGTCTGATATCTTTGAGATGACTACTGCAGTGTGACTAATCATGAACTCAGGATGGACATGCTTGGCCCCTGGGACAGAGGCTGAGAAACCCTGTTTTAGAGTGGCCATCTATTCCAGCCATCTGTCCCTGCTTGCTGGGGTTGCAGGCAGCACTTGCCTGATGATTGAAGATATTTATCAGCAACAAATCAATCAATAAAAAGCCAGTATAAAAATGATTATAATTTACTTGTCATAAAAGATGAATAACCAGCCAAAAGGACTGAACACTAATATGTTTCTGTGTGGATGCATCTCTAAGATTTTAGAGATGTTGTCCTAATTCAATCTACATTGTTTAGTTGTGTAAAACACAGCTGGCATGCCTTGCATCCTTTGTTGCCATCTGGAGCGTACGTTAGTTGTCTTACCTTCAGTGGGGACGCTGGTCGGGGAGAGGGACGTAGACAAAGAGGCTCCGGCTGTGGTGGTCTCTCCTCTGCTCCGGCCTGTTGTCTTGGCAACTAACGTGGTGGTGAACGGATAGAGTTGTGTGGTGTTGATGATATCACAGCTTTTGTCCTTGGTCTGCAAGACAGAATACAAGGGCCCTCTTCGTCATGCATGTAAGAATATGTTGTGTGTGTGTGTAAGAGCAGAAGATGTGAAAGGAGTAAACTGGGTCATCGCCTTTCCCCCTGCACATAGCAGACCAGGGCATCCATCATCCTGGCAGTCACACACAAAAACCACCTTACAGCAGATACACATGCACGCACACATTCCACCATATCCCCACTCATTCCTTTCCATCAGCCACGACAATATTCACCTCATCAGGACAGCTGTTATCCACCCAGTCCTGCCGATGGCGGTCGAACCCACTGGAACACCTGAAACCAGAGGAGACGATTGTCAGGAAGAGCTTAGGAACATGAACACAAGACATGCATCACTAAGAGGGCTAAACCACAATCAAAGATGGAATGAATACATCTCTAAAACGTCAATTATAGCAACATGTATACGTGGTGCCATCCAGCTCAGTAGACCTGCAGATGTTACATGAAACCAAACACGTTTCAAATAATCCACTATAATGTATAAAATAATCCACTATAATAATCTCAGTCTGGGTGTCCAAAATAAATTCAAAGGGGGAAAAGGCCATGATTATTTGAATATGAAGAGGAAGTTCAGAGTACAGGGGTTGATGTAGGGGGTGAGGGGAAATGGGTAATGCCTCCCAGCCAGAGGCGACTCATAAACTCTGTGGGCTAGCCTTTGATCGAGGGCAACTGCTCATTCTTCCTCTTGTTCACAGATCATAATGAGTGAAGATACTGACCCCCAGGTGAACCTTCATACTCCCCCCCTCCTTATCCCTCTCTCTTTTCTTCTCTTCCTTCTGTAAGCCCTTGCTTACATTTCAATGTTTTATTCACTGAATTTTGAGGAACATATTTTCTTGCTTTGACACAGAGGGATGGTTGGTTCTCCATCTTTCTCTCTCTCTCTAGTATATTTTTTGATTTTGTCTGTCTGGCTCAAACAGTCCACTGAAGTCCAAGACAGAAAGCTGTGCAATCATATCCCCAATGGCGTAGAGGTGGTAAACAAATGCTCAACCAATGTCATGCACCACACAAACACCTAACCCGCTAGCAACGCAGCAAGACCCACGAACAATCCACCCCTCTACTTCTCTACATGGAGCAGTGGTGGCTGGTGGGTGGGGATATCGGATGACGGGCTAATCATAGTAGCTGGAATGCAATATGGGATGGTATGGTTTCCATGTGTTTCATACCGTTACATTTATTCCAGTCCAGCCACTACAATGAGCCTGTCTTCGGATATCTCCGCCTACTAGCCACCACTACCGTACAGACAGGCCGCATTAACCTCCATTCTCCGTCCTTATTCCCATCAGGTCCTATAACTCCCATTAGTCCTGGTGACTGTGGTAACGCTCTCCGTGTGGACGAAGAAGAGGAGTCCATTCCCATCTCCCTCTGCTGTCTAATCAGCCCACACTGCCCGGATTTCACCGTATTGTTGCCGGAAAAATTCCACTTCATCTGTCCAATCAGCCCGAGACAGATTCCTTCACCTCTTTTCCCCTCCGTTTTCGCGGGAGAAGCGGAGCGAGAGAGGGAGAGAGAGACCGAGACAGGCCAAGGATATTACTGCAACACAGGTCTGACCGGTCCCTTCGGATCCTTTCTCCTTTAGGTTTTTACCTCAATGCCATCCAACATCCCAAATGGCACCCTATTCCCCTATGGGCCCGGGTCAAAAGTAGCACACTATATAGGGAATAGGGTGCCATTTGGGATGCATTCCAAACCTTCCTTCCAACATCCCCCCTCAGCCACCACACCGCTAATTATAAATGGGTTGAGCTGCCTCATTTGAATATAAATGAATACACATGGGAAAAGGTTTCTGTACGGTCTTGTCATTTTCTCCCCCCTCTTTCATGGCAGAGAGGATGCATTTCGTTATTGGGTTTAAAAGACTCCTTGGTCTCGGTTACATTGCGGGTGCATTCAAAGATATTTAGTCTATCTCATACCAATGGGCCATATTTCTTGACATTATATGGATTTACTACCAGAGGTTTGAGGGTTACTAAAGCTCACTGGGTCTACATAACGAACGTTAAGCTTATCAGTGTGTAGGAATGTTGAAACCATCATTACACTCATGGCACGACACTCAATCTATCTCCACACACATGCAATGTGATTGCAACTGGGTACTGGACTTCCTGACGGGCCGCCCCCAGGTGGTGAGGGTAGGCAACAACATTTCCACCCCGCTGATCCTCAACACTGGGGCCCCACAAGGGTGCGTTCTGAGCCCTCTCCTGTACTCCCTGTTCAACCACGACTGTGTGGCCACGCACGACTCCAACTCAATCATCAAGTTTGCGGACGACACAACAGTGGTAGGCTTGATTACCAACAACGACGAGACGGCCTACAGGGAGGAGGTGAGGGCCCTCGGAGTGTGGTGTCAGGAAAATAACCTCACACTCAACGTCAACAAAACTAAGGAGATGATTGTGGACTTCAGGAAAGAGCAGAGGGAACACCCCCCTATCCACATCGATGGAACAGTAGTGGAGAGGGTAGTAAGTTTTAAGTTCCTCGGCGTACACATCACAGACAAACTGAATTGGTCCACCCACACAGACTGCATCGTGAAGAAGGCGCAGCAGCGCCTCTTCAACCTCAGGAGGCTGAATAAATTCCGCTTGTCACCAAAAGCACTCACAAACTTCTACAGATGCACAATCGAGAGCATCCTGGCGGGCTGTATCACCGCCTGGTACGGCAACTGCTCCGCCCACAACCGTAAGGCTCTCCAGAGGGTAGTGAGGTCTGCACAACGCATCACCGGGGGCAAACTACCTGCCCTCCAGGACACCTACACCACCCGATGTCACAGGAAGGCCATAAAGATCATCAAGGACAACAACCACCCGAGCCACTGCCTGTTCACCCCGCTATCATCCAGAAGGCGAGGTCAGTACAGGTGCATCAAAGCTGGGACCGAGAGACTGAAAAACAGCTTCTATCTCAAGGCCATCAGACTGTTAAACAGCCACCACTAACATTGAGTGGCTGCTGCCAACACACTAACTCAACTCCAGCCACTTTAATAATGGGAATTGATGGGAAATGATGTAAAATATATCACTAGCCACTTTAAACAATGCTACCTAATATAATGTTTACATACCCTACATTATTCATCTCATATGTATACGTATATACTGTACTCTATATCATCTACTGCATCCTTATGTAATACATGTATCACTAGCCACTTTAACTATGCCACTTTGTTTACATACTCATCTCATATGTATATACTGCACTCAATACCATCTACTGTATCTTGCCTATGCCGCTCTGTACCATCACTCATTCATATATCTTATGTACATATTCTTTATCCTCTTACACTTGTGTCTATAAGGTAGTAGTTTTGGAATTGTTAGCTAGATTACTTGTTGGTTATTACTGCATTGTCGGAACTAGAAGCACAAGCATTTCGCTACACTCGCATTAACATCTGCTAACCATGTGTATGTGACAAATAAAATTAGATTTGATTTTGAATGAAGTACGCAGAGTGACCGCATCTTATTCAAGCGCAAGATCTCTTTGAAATTGTATGTGGCGGCAGTCATTTTGATAGTACATTCATGATGCACACACACAGCTGTGTTTTTGAGTAAACAAATCGTCTCTTTCTCACCAAATGAGCGCTCGGCAGTATTGATAACCAACCCACTTTTAATTGTCCAACCCAGCCCAGCGCCCAGATTACATACATCAGAGGGACCCAATGAGCTGATTTAGCCTGAAACACATGGGAGAGCAGGTACCCAACCAGCAGGTTCTTACACATCACAGAGAGAGAGGGCGAGGGGTAAAGAGAGAGAGAGGTAGAGAGAGAGGTAGAGTGAGAGAGTGGTAGAGAGAGGTAGAGAGAGAGAGGTAGAGAGAGGTGGGGTGTAGAGAGAGAGGTAAAGAGAGAGGCAGAGAGAGAGGCAGAGAGAGAGAGAGAGGGGGAGAAAGAGAGAGAGAGAGGTGGGGTGTAGAGAGAGGTAGAGAGAGAGGCAGAGAGAGAGAGAGAGGGGGGTAGAGAGAGAGGGAGAGAAGAAGAGAGAGATAGGTAGAGAGAGAGGTAGAGAGAGGTATAGAGAGAGGTAGAGAGAGGTAGAGAGAGAGGTAGAGAGAGAGAGAGAGAGAGAGAGAGGTAGAGAGAGAGAGAGGGGGGTATAGAGAGAGGTAGAGAGAGGTATAGAGAGAGAGAGAGAGAGGTATAGAGAGAGGTATAGAGAGAGAGAGAGAGAGAGCGGTAGAGAGAGGTAGAGCGAGAAAGAGAGAGGGTTCATTACGGCCACGCTCTTAAATCACAGGCGTCTTCCTTTCATTAACCTACTGCCCAACAATGCTGCAATGCATTTCAATTAGCTGGTTTAAACTGTGCATTAATTTGACTTTTCAAGGGAAGTTTGTTGTTGAAGGACACAAAGGACGGGAGCGAGCCCTAACGGTGTGATGCAGCACGCACACGTTTAAAATTAAAATGCAGCGTAATTAGATCATTATAATTCAGGCGTATAGTGTGTCATCGCAGCTCTAATAAACTGCTGGAGTGATGCACGTAAAGGGAGTTTAGTTCGATGCACAGGCGGTAGAATTAGTCTTCTTCTGGAGGGCACAGAATATAGATACATTGTCAGCTGTGATCCTGTATGGCTAAATTGGTAGAGCATTGTGCTTGCAATGCCAGGATTATGGGGTTGATTCCCAGAGCCACCAATACATCAAATTTATGCACACGTGATTGTATTATTATTTTCTAAGTTGGATTGGAGAGAGGAGACCGAGAGGAGACAGAGAAGGAGAAGGCTAAACCCTGACCTTTAGTGACCTCACAAAGCCCAGTGGCCCCGGTGTGTGTACTGCACGTCTCCTAAATTGCGCATGGTCACTCTCGGGAATAAAAGATTCATCTGAAATAACTATGGGGTCGTTTCATTATGGATGCACAGGCCACTAAAAGACTTCTTCCCTAGTGCTACCCCAATATAGTACACTACTTTTGACCAGCGTCCACAGGGGAATAGTAGGCTGCCATTTGGGACGTGGACAACGTGTAGAGACATAGGAGAAGGGGAGTAGTCAAATCATCTCCGCCCAGCCCAACAGACATTTTCCAAGAACTGAGGCCCAAAAGCTTTCAGTGCACTTGAATACTGATGGCTTTCTAACTTGGACTTTTACAAACCTCAAAAGGGATAACAACATGCCTGGAACACATTGTCTGCTTCACAGTTCATTTATGCCTCCCTGTCTTCTGAACCCCAAACGCTGCGATCCAACGCTGAGACCAATGCTCCAACAACACTCCAACAGCGCTGTCCAAACCCGCCATCATTCACATCTCACAACAGGCAGGTAATATCCCATCTGTGCAATAACATTCTGCGCAGTCTCAAATATTTACCTTTTTGTGCCAGGGTGTGAAAGACAGAAAGACAAATGGTCAAGGGGAAAGGAGAGAAAGAGAAGAGCGGAGAGAGAGAGAGAGAGAGAGAGAGCGAGAAAGTCGGTGCGAGAGAGGGGAATTCTCGATTTCTCAAAGCAAACAAGAGTAATGGGTCGGATCGCATGTTCTCTCGCTCCGTTGTTATTTCCTTCTCTGTCTTTCCTTTGCGCGCCATCAATAAGGAAAAACGAATGAACATCACCGGGAACTCACTGGCACCCTCCCAAATTGCACCCTATTCCCTATTTACAGAATACAGGGCACAACTTTTAACAAGGGTCCAGGGCTCTGTTTAAACTGGGTGCACTGTACAGGGAATAGGGTGCCATTTGGGACACACACCACTGAGCAGAGGGAATAGGGGAGGGTCTGTCTCCATGTGATAGGCACATGTCTATACATACACCTCACACTCAATAGCTAGCTAAGAGAGGTGCTGAGTGACTGGAACTAATAGCAACATTTAAAGGAGGGAGAAGAACGATAGGGAGACTGAGCGAGAGATGGAGATGGAGGGGAGAACAGAAAGGTAGAGTGTTGGATGGAAAAGATGGTCTCCGTCCCAAATGGCACCTATTCCCTATATAGTGCACTACGTTTGATCAGAGCACATAGGTTGTAGGGTGGCATTTAGGATGCAGGCAAAGACATACAGTGAGGGGTATAGAGGGGTGTCTGACCTGCGAAGGCGGTGGCACCAGCTGCAGTTGAAGTTGATCTGGGAGGAGATGCAGCTGCCACAGCTGGTGAACTGGAGACATGCTATGGAGGGAACAGGATACACACACGTCACAACACACACACGTCACAACACACACACGTCTACTGCCTCAGTCAAAACACACTATAGAAATCTATATATAGATTGCTAGATTGTTGTAGTTGATAATGCAAAACAATATATTAAATTAAGCATCTCAGAATAGAAGTGCTGATCTAGGATCAGGTCTCCCATGTCCATGCAATCTTATTAATTTAGATATTAAAGGCTAAACTGATCGTAAATTAGAACACCAACTCTGAGACGCTTGATACATTCATACCAATTGTCAAAACACCAACATAGAAATCCCTGGCTAGAATGTTGTAGTTTGCTAAATGCAAAATAAATGTTTCTAAAAGATAGGAGTTTTGAGTCACAGGTGTCCCTGAAATGATGGGATACATCCTGAAGGAAAGTCTATTAGCTCGACATCTACTAGGTCTATGTTTCACCTATTACTTTATCTAGAACCTAGGCTAGTTCATGGGGGCCTACTAGTGTGGTCATTATCATATATCATATCGTGAGCCACGTCTATCAAAGGAATCCATCTTACTCGGTAAAGGCATCATTTCCACTGCCGTGGAGTTGGTGATTTTGGTCTTCGTCAGCTCCACGCGATGGTACTCATAGATCGTTCTCCGGCGAACATCTGGATGGAGTGAGTGAGAGAAAGGGAAAGAGAGGGAGGGAAGGAAAGAGCGAGAGAGAAAACGGTCACAAATCTTCCTCGGAGAGCTAAAACTAGGACAAGTGGTTCCCGAGGAGGAGAGCGAGAGAGAATAAGAGAACAGAGAGGCAGAATCAGGCCATATGGGAAGAGAGAAGAGCATTCCTTTAGTTTGCTCTCTCTCACTCTCTCTTTATCAGAAAGCCTGCTACTTGGCAAAGGGGTGGGCAGAAATGTCCCACTAGAGGTGATATCCCTGTTGAAAGCCCCCAGTTCCTCCAGGCAATGTCCCAAATGACACCCTATTCCCTATATAGTGCACTACATTTGACTAGGGCCCATAGGGCTCTGGAAAATGGGAACCTGGCCAAACATAGTGCAGTATGTAAGGAATAGGGTGCCATTTGGGATGCTCCCCCAGTGACTAAGATAATCTGCTGCAGCAGTCACCAGGACCAGGCTAGGTAAAATGGAGAGTTTGATTGACTCTCAGTCGTCCCCCAATAATAAGTTGCTTTTTCAATCTTAGTGTAAAATGGCCCACTTGGTTTTGCAGTCCATGCAGTCCCCCCCCCCCCTCTCCCCCGGCGCTGCACTAAACTATGCACAGACAGAAAGGATTATAATATGATATATTATACTGTAGATCCTAATTAAATTCAAATGAAAAGGCATAGCTCTGCCACTGTGATCTCATAAACGTAAAAGCTCTGCTAGTTAATTCCTTCATTCCAGTCATTTTCCTGGTGTGTTTAAATGCTCAATTCAAGTTAATGTGGCTGAAAAACCTGGAATACAATGGGACGTTTATGTACATCAGTGAGAGTAATTATTTAACGTAGCCCGTATGACATCGGTCGACACATGACATTTTCTATAATGCACACACTTGCTTGAGCAATGAGATAGAAAATTGAAACTCAAGAAACAGCACAGCATGGCTGTGGAACATATACAGCAATGAGTTTGACTGCTGGCGAGCCCCATTCATTATATACACTTATTGTATACACTCATACATAATTGACCAATATCAAATGAACACATTTTGCCTGCTTGGATGAGTTTTCATCTAAGAGCAAAGCCATTATTCTGTTGTGTACAACTGTGGATCCAGATACCGCAGCGGCAGACTGGGACCAGAAATCGTCTCTGGCATTTCAGGGCCGATTCCTCGAGGCCCCCGCACCAGCCCAGTTTTTCCATGAGGACCCCACTATAAGCCTAATCATCGTGCTGAGCGAATAACCAACTTTTCTGTTACTTTTCTGTTTTTAAACAACTAATTGACTGACATCGGTTCAATTATTTGAATTTCTGTAGAGTTAAATCAGATCAAGCTCGAACTGTGCAATGTAGTAGGGAGTTATAGTTTTCAACAGGTCAATATTCTACATAGTTTAGCGCAGAAAGCCTCCCGAGTGGAGCGGTGGTCTAAGGCACTGGGTTTGAGTCCAGGCTGTGTCGCAGCCGGCCGCGACCGGGAGACCCATGGGGCGGCGCACAATTGGCCCAGCGTCGTCTGGGTTAGGGGAGGGTTTGGCCGGCAGGGATGTCCTTGTCCCATCGCAGACTAGTGAGTCCTGTGGCATGCCAGGCGCAGTGCACGCTGACACGGTCGCCAGGTGTACAGTGTTTCCACCAACACATTGGTGGGGCTGGCTTCCGTGTTAAGTGGGCGTTGTGTCAAGAAGCAGTGTGGCTTGGTTGGTTTGTGATTAAGAGGACGCACGGCTCTCGACCTTCACCTCTCCTGAGTCCGTATGGGAGTTACAGCGATGGGACAAGACTGTAACTACCAATTGTATACCATGAAATTGGGGAGAAAAAGGGATAAATAAAATAAAAGATTTTAAAAAGATTAGTACAGAAAATGTGGTAATTAATGACAATAATCCATTCCAAAACATGATTCTTTTTTAAATAATCAAACCGAAACTGAACCAACTTCAAAAAGCACTAATCGCTCAGCACTACCTGATAGTTATCGTTTCGCGCAACCCCGGTCAAAAGCACTGCACTACAGTTGAAGTCGGAAGATTACATACACTTAGGTTGGAGTCATTAAAACTCGTTTTTCAACAACTCCACAAATTTCTTGTTAATTTTGGCAAGTCGGTGAGGACATGTACTTTTCCAGTCATTTTTCCAACAATTTTTTACAGACAGATTATTTCACTTATAATTCACTGTATCACAATTCCAGTGGGTCAGAAAATTCCAGAAAAAGATGTCATGGCTTTAGAAGCTTCTGATACATAATACATAAAAATACATAATTTGAATCAATTGGATCAACTGTACAAACAATAGTACACAAGTATAAACACCATGGGACCACGCAGTGGTCATACCGCTCAGGAAGGAGACACGTTCTGTCTCCTAGAGATGAACGTACTTTGGTGCGAAAAGGGCAAATCAGACCCAGAACAACAGCAAAGAACCTTGTGAAGATGCTGGAGGAAACAGGTACACAAGTATCTATATCCACAGTAAAACGAGTCCTATATCGACATAACCTGAAAGGCCGCTCAGCAAGGAAGAAGCCACTGCTCCAAAACTGCCATAAAAAAGCCAGACTACGGTTTGCAACTGCACATGGGGACAAAGATCGTGCTTTTTGGAGAAATGTCCTCCGGTCTGATGAAAGAAAAATAGAACTGTTTCGCCATATTGACCATCGTTATGTTTGGAGGAAAAAGGGGGAGGCTTGCAAGCCGAAGAACACCATCCCAACCGTGAAGCACGGGGGCATCATGTTGTGGGGGTGATTTGCTGCAGGAGGGACTGGTGCACTTCACAAAATAGAAGGAAACATGAGGAAGGAAAATTATGTGGATATATTGAAGCAACAGCTCAAGACATCAGTCAAGAAGTTAAAGCTTGGTCGCAAATGGGACTTCCAAATGGACAATGACCAAAGCTGTGGCAAAATGGCTAAAAGGACAACAACGTCAAGGTATTGGAGTGGCCATCACAAAGCCCTGACCTCAAGCCTATAGCAAATTTGTGGGCATAACTGAAAAAGCATGTGCGAGCAAAGAGGGCTACAAACCTGACTCAGTGTCACCAGCTCTGTCAGGAGGAATGGGCCAAAATTCACCCAACTTATTGTGGGAAGCTGGTGGAAGGCTATTTTTAGTAGGATTAAATGTCAGGAATTGTTTAAATGTAGTTGGCTAAGGTGTATGTAAACTTCCGACTTCAACTGTATATAGAAGATAGAGTGCCACCTGAGACGCAGCCTATGAGTATTCATTCTTCTAATAGAGGTGAGAAAACAGTACTATAGAGACATTAGAATGTGTGAAAAACACATTCAAAACATGCTTGGTTTTGGCACCAAAAACATCTGACCAAGGCATACTGTACATTATTAGCTGACTTGACCCTGAAACCCATCCCACCCACCTTCTACCCTCCCCTATGGCTGGCTTCCTCTAGCCCCAGGCATTAGGATGATCAAGTCCAATGTTAGCATTGAGGGGCCAGAGGAGGGGGGAGGTCTCTCGCTCTCTCTCTCTGCCTGCCTGGTGGTGCTGCTCTGTGGACAGGCTATCCAGACCCGGTCGCCTGCCTCTGGTTTCCTCTGGAGGTGGATGAGTCTGGGGGTGTAGGGTGGTGCTGCTCTGTGGACAGGCTATCCAGACCCGGTCGCCTGCCTCGGGTTTCCTCTGGAGGTGGATGAGTCTGGGGGTGTAGGGTGGTGCTGCTCTGTGGACAGGCTATCCAGACCCGGTCGTCTGCCTCTGGTTTCCTCTGGAGGTGGATGAGTCTGGGGGTGTAGGGTGGTGCTGCTCTGTGGACAGGCTATCCAGACCCGGTCGCCTGCCTCGGGTTTCCTCTGGAGGTGGATGAGTCTGGGGGTGTAGGGTGGTGCTGCTCTGTGGACAGGCTATCCAGACCCGGTCGCCTGCCTCGGGTTTCCTCTGGAGGTGGATGAGTCTGGGGGTGTAGGGTGGTGCTGCTCTGTGGACAGGCTATCCAGACCCGGTCGTCTGCCTCTGGTTTCCTCTGGAGGTGGATGAGTCTGGGGGTGTAGGTTGGTGCTGCTCTGTGGACAGGCTATCCAGACCCGGTCGCCTGCCTCTGGTTTCCTCTGGAGGTGGATGAGTCTGGGGGTGCAGGGTGAAGTTGCTCTGAGACGCTGATCTTGGCAGCCAGGACACCCGTGATACAAGTGAGTATTCGACATCCAACCATGTCTGAGGACGTCGGGAGATGATGTGGAAAACGGCCACTAGGAAAAACAGTAAGCGCTGTTACCTTCAAGTAGGTTTTGGTTTTGCTGGGGCGAAAGCATCTGCCTCTGATTCCAAATATTGCATGTTCGATTCCAGCAAGAGATGTTTGTTTTAAGCCTATCCCAAACCTTAACCCTTACCTTGACCTTAAACACTTTAAAATGTTACGTTTGCCACAACTTTTACATTTGACGTTTGAGAAACATGGATGAATGTCTAATTCTGACGAGACCGTGAGAGGTAGTTGGATCTCGGTCAGTTTAGCATTTTCCCTCTACTAGGGAAGGTTAGGATTAGGGGAGGGGAAGCTGATCTTAGATCTGCACCTATGGGAAACAGCGAGTCTGGGAGGTAGGAAGCTTTAACTCACAGCAATTACAGTCTCAGCCTGAGCATCAAAAGCGGTAATGAGGATTTAGTTGTCCTGCTCCAATACCATCAAACAAAAGGAGCTTTGTAGAAGTGTGTCATCAATTATGCACACAAGGGTCAATTAGGCCATCATCTAATTAAAAGCACGAGCATGCAAAATTATGCGCTGGCCCAATACCTCCCCAAAATACAATGAAAAATAGGCTACTGGTCTGGTACGCACCTAAGATGGCTCCAGCCAAGGAAATGGTTTCTTATTCATTCACCCCTGAAAGTTGGATGAGAATCATCGAAAATGTGATGTGGGAACCTTGTGCAATGTGTTAAAAGTCAATGCCAGTAGCCCTTGTACCTGTGTCACAGTGGAGTCCGACTCTGCTGGAAGGAGAAATAGAATGAATACGCGGGCAGACTTTCATTACTCACACTGTTCCAACAGCCCTGTGATATTAACAATGATAATCACTGGGCAGAAACAGAATATCACATAGCACCCTGACTGTGAGGTTTAGATCCCTGTTCTACTCCTATTCCCGGTGGGGTATAAAAAGCTGCAATTCCATACAAGTGTGTTTCCTGCCATCAAGATAACACTCATGCAGCTTTCACATCTACTCGTTCATTCGGAATCCTTACCACCACACGGCAAGCTCTCTTGCGTCGAGCAAATTATTTCCACGATCTCCTCCCCAACATCTTTGCAATCACTGTTCATTCGGACGTTGGACATGGAAATTCAGCAATATCACAATATGAATGGATATGATGAACACACACTAGGATGTCAAGCTGACCTCCTCCTCTGCCCGCATAATAATGAGGTGAGCTAATCCTGGGCCTGCTATTGTACATTGACCATGGTGAATTGGCATAAGAATAAACTCAGGCAGGTATTAAAAAGGACTGAGGCGCTTCTGGCTTTGAAAACATCATCAGAATAATGCATTGAGGTGACTGGGAGTCTGGCTGTCCGTGCATCTGGCTGCCCAGCCGGGGGGTGGCTAAATAAAAGCCTGGGTTTAAGGTTTTAACACAGGAAGACCAGCGGGCCTCTAGCACCTGACCTGGTAATTATCTCGAATGTCCATGGGATGTCGGCAAATCCTCCCTCTGCTGCTGCCAGTGCAGCACAGGCCAGGCCCAGGAAATAGCTAGCTAGCATGGTCAAATGTTTCATTTCACAAATGAAGCGTGAACGTGGCTAAAGAGGTGGGTTAGAGGAAGCCTCTCCTGGCTGTGCTAGCTGTGTGTGCTCAGGCCGGTAATTGGCAGCAGAGACACTTATTGACTCGACATGAGTTCACTCCTGTACACTGAACACTCAGCCCTTCAGCTGCCTGGGCTCTTCCCAAATGGCACCCTATTCCCTATCAGGTGCAGTACTTTTGACCAGAGCCCATTCAAGTAGTGCACTATTTAAAGGAATAGGGTTTGGTACGCTCTGATGCTTGGAGCTTAAAGCCACTAAGCAATCATTCTAGTCTAAATACATAAACATATTAGAATACGAGAGATAACGTCAAATACCATTTTCATGTACAGTCGTTAAACCTACAAGTATCAGCAGATGTGCCTAAAAGAACAACCGGTCCTTAAAAGGTTTTTATTTTCTTCCAGGAGAATGAAAAACGAGTTCCATGCAGCTGTAGGGATTGGGATTACACAGCAGGAAATCAGATCAAAAGTAGTCCAGCCATCTGACACAGTCTGGGTTTCCGAGCTGGGTGGAACCCTGGGCCAGTGCAATCAATACTGCAGAAGGATCCATTCTACCTGCTGTCCAGGGGGACCAGATCGGGGTGTGTGTGTGTGTGTGTGTTCTCAAGATTGTTAGGGCTTTTACTGATGTCTCATATCCACAATGAACCAAATCAAAACATTTGTATTCATCACAAGCAACTGGTGTGGACTAACAGTTAAATGCTTAGTTACGGGCCCTTCCCAACAATGCAGAGAGAAAGAAAATAGAGAAATCAAACACGTAATAATAAAAGTTACAATAGATTTTTTTTAAACGAGTAACGATAACTAGGCTATATACAAGAGCTACCAATACTGAGTCAATGTGCAGGGGTACGAGGTCATTGAGGTAGATATGTACATATAACTAGGAATAAAGTGACAGATTGTCAACAAGAGCAGAAGAGTAAGTGATCAGTCATGAAAGTGAGCGCAAAAAGGATCAATGCAGATAGTCCGGGTAGCTATCTGATTAACTATTTAATGAACTCTTTAGAAGTCTCATGGCTTGGAGGTAGAAGCTGTTCAGGGTCCTGTTGGTTCCAGATTTAGTGCATTGGTAACGTTTGCCGTGCGGTAGCAGAGAGAAAAGTCTGTGACTTGGGTGGCTGGAGCCTTTTCTTAGGGCCTTCCTCTGAAACCGCCTGGTATAGAGGTCCTGGATGACAGGGAGCTCGGCACCAGTGATGTACTGGGCTATACGCACTACCCTCTGTAGGGTGCCGAGCAGTTTCTATACAAAGGGGTGACGCAGCCTGTCAAGATGCTCTCAATGGTGCAGCTGTATAACTTTTTTAAAGAACTGAGGGCCCGTGTGAAATCTTTTCAACCTCCTGAGGGGGAAAAGGTGTCATCGTGCCCTCTTCATGACTGTGCTCGTGTTTTGGACCCCGATAGGTCCTTAGAGATGTGGAGACCGAGGAACTTGAAGCTCTCGACCGTCTCCACTACAACCCCGTCAATGTTGAAGGGGGTGTGCTCGGCCCCCCATTTCCTGTAGTTCACGATCAGCTCTTTTGTTTTGCTGATGTTAAGAGAGAGGTTGTTGTCCTTGGCACCACACTGCCAGGTCTCTAACCTCCTCCCTATAGAATGTATCATCGTCGTCGGTGATCAGGCCTACCACCTACCACGCTGAGCTGTAGTCAGTGAACAGCATTCTCACGTTGGTGTTCCCTTTGTCCAAGTGGGAAATGGCAGTGTGGAGTGCAATAGAGATTGCGTCATCTGTAGATCTGTTGGGGCAGTATGCAAATTGGGAGTGGGCCCAGGGTGTCTGGGATGATGGTGATAAGTGTGAGTCATGACCAGCCTTTGAAAGTATTTCATGGCTACAGATGTGAGTGCTACAGGGCGATAGTCATTGGGCACAGGGAGTGTGGTGGTCTGCTCAAAATATTTATGAATTACAGATTGGGTCAGGGAGAGGATGAAAATTCAGTGAAGACACTTGCCAGCTGGTCAGCGCAGACTCTGAGCACGCATCCTGGTAATTCATCTGGCCCTGCGGCCTTGTGAATGTTAACCTGTTTAAAAAGTCTTACTCACATTGGCTACGGAGAGCGTGATCACACAGTCATCTGGAACAGCTAGTGCTCTTACACATTGTTCAGTGTTGCTTGGCTCGAAGTGAGCATAGAAGGCATTTAGCTCGTCTGGAAGGCTCGTGTAATTGGGCAGCTAGGTTTCCCTTTGTAATCCGTGATAGTTCGTAAGCTCTGCCACATCAAGGAGAGTTATAGTGATCAAAAATCACGAGGCATAAACCTTCCTACAATTCCCTTTTAATTAAGAATCATCAGTTATAAACAACCAAATCCAGCCTTTTCAGAGCACTGCACGGCATAACATGTTGACGAACCAGTAGCTAACATTGGTACTGTATATCCTGAAATGGGTGCATTGGCTACATGCTTTGCCTACTAAACAGTAGCGACTGAGACACATTGAGAGAGAGAGATTGTCCTGCCCTTTTGACCGGCTGAAGACCCAAGACGCTAATCCTGACCTTTCTCTCCAGACAGACAGACAGACATGGGTGTCTGCTCTCTGCCCAAATATCACCTTCTCCATGTTCATCCACCAACCTGCCTATTTCTCTCCTCTCTACAGGTATCACATTTGCCACCATTCACTAGGTATATGAAATGTATGATCAAATGTATGTTTTCAGGATATTACACTTCCAAAGGAGAGGTTTCCTCTCATACAGGAAACCAATAGTTTACTTCAGAGGGAGTACAGTACTACTGTTTGGGCTGTATTGTCCATTAAACCAAAATAAATAAAGACGTGAACCCAGTAAAAGTTTGTGAGGAAGCTGGCTCAGCATTTTACAGTCTTTCAGGCTAGAACAGACAGAACTTTGCAACCGAATCTCCAAATAAAACGGCATAGCTGCAGCAACAGAATTACGCCATGGCTTGGAGTTTAAATTACACCATCTGGTGCCGTATCTTCGTTGTCATTCCAAAAAAAGTGTAGGCGTTAATTCTGAATGGTTAACGTTAGGGTTAAAGTTAGGGATAGGGTTCAACTTAAGTTTAGGCATTCATTGGGTAAGTTAAGGATTACGTTTGAAGTAGGGGTGCTGAGGGTGCGGCAGCACCTCCTGATGAAAAAACGATTATTATAATAATTAAAAGACAGAAACTAGGCCTTTATTACTCTTGTATGAGCAGAGAAAAATACTCCTCAGCAGAGCGGAGATAAATACTCTTCAGCCCCCCCCCACCCCACATCGCAAATGTCACCCTATTCCCTATATACTGCATTACCTTTGACAAGGTCCCATAGGGAATAGGGTGCCATTTGGGATGCAGCTGAGGAGACTGTTTTCATCCAGCTGAGCTAAACGTTAGAAAGACTGCATCAAAGAGGGTAGTATTTAACACAAGTCCTTTGGAAGCACGAGAACCCTATATTGCAGGGGTATTCAACTCTTACCCTACGAGGTCCGGAGCCTGCTGATTTTCTGTTCTACCTGATAATTCATTGTACCCACCTGGTGTCCCAGGTCTAAATGAGTTCCTGATTAGAGGGGAATAATGAAAAAACACAGTGGAACTGGCTTCGAGGTCCAGAGTTGAGTTTGAGGGCTCTATAGTACCAACAAGAGTGTTGTGGGAGAGCTACTGTGGCTACAGTCACAAGAGCACAGCTGAACCCACAGTTTTCAGAAAAGTAGAAATAATCAACAACCACACTAGCACAACACTCACAGAACAGCTGAGCAGCAGGTTCGAACTCCCCATTATAACACCTAAACTCTTTATTACTGACCACAGTGGCTTTGTTCCAAACGGCCCCCTATTCCCTATGTAGTGCCCATAGGGCTTTGGTAAAATAAAAAGTAGTGCACTATGTAGGCAATGGGGTGCCAACGGGGAGTCTTGAAAGTTTTCTGAGCAGAGGTACTTATTACCCACGATTGAATAATTCCAGACAACGTCGAAATGTTATAAATAACAAGCTATAAAACGCCACGTGAAACAAATACTGTACATTCTTCAAAAGCCAAGTCCTATGAACATATCATCAACAAGCAATTAAATGAATGATTTTTGCAGACTTGAAAATGAAATGAAAGCCCCAGAGAGGGTCTAGCAGTGGATGAAAAGGTTGACTTTCTCCTCTTTGCTCAACTTTCTTTGAACTTTAATGGCCCTAAATTGGAAGGAACGTCATGCAAAGAGACAATTCTGGACCGCGCCCATGTAATCATTCCCATTCTGCCGTCTGAGAGGCCACAACAAAAGGTTGAACTCATGCCGCTTTGGCGTGAGGTTCAGATCTAGGACCAACTTCCCTTCCCCCAGTGGGAGAAATGCAGAACTGAACCGAGATCAGCATATAGGGCAGGGGGGGAATTTGGGGATTTCGAATACAACAAAAAGGCAGCACAGACTTTAAAAATAACTTATTTGTTCATCAAAATCAATTTGCGGGCCAGAAATGGGGCAGTTATTTTAGGTCCAATACATATCGGTCCAATATAATGTTGGCTGTGGCCTGGAGTGTTTTTTTTTAACCCAAAATAATATATCCTTTAAAATTCCCGAATGCGGCCCGCGGGCCGTAGTTGCCCACCCTTGGTCTACGGGCAACTTCACCGTATTTCAGCCCCACAAGGGAGGAGTTCTGAGAGGGGGAAAAAAAACTTGTACCGGTCATGTGATTGGCTTACTGTATGTATCCACTGCCCATCCTTTGGTGTCATGCAGTATGAGGTGGTATGTGATGGTATATACACAGTAAAAAACTGAAGTGATGTTTGATGGTGTGTGTGTGGAGTAAAAGGTGTAATGTGGTATGTGTGTACGTGATGTGTGAGTGGTAAAAGGTGTAATGTGGTATGTGGTATGTGTGTACGTGATGTGTGAGTGGTAAAAGGTGTAATGTGGTATGTGTGTGTGTGTGATGTGGTTTATGTGTATGTAGCGATGCAGGGAGTCGTGTGTGTGTGTGTGATGTGGTTTATGTGTATGTAGCGATGCAGGGAGTTGTGTGTGTGTGTGTGTGTGTGTGATGTGGTTTATGTGTATGTAGCGATGCAGGGAGTCGTGTGTGTGTGTGATGTGGTTTATGTGTATGTAGCGATGCAGGGAGTCGTGTGTGTGTGTGTGGGATGTGGTTTATGATGGTTTATGTGTATGTACCGATGCAGGGAGTTGTGTGTGTGTGTGTGTGTGTGTGTGTGGGATGTGGTTTATGATGGTTTATGTGTATGTAGCGACGCAGGGAGTCGTGTGTGTGCGGGATGTGGTTTATGATGGTTTATGTGTATGTAGCGACGCAGGGAGTCGTGTGTGTGTGGGATGTGGTTTATGATGGTTTATGTGTATGTAGCGACGCAGGGAGTCGTGTGTGTGTGGGATGTGGTTTATGATGGTTTATGTGTATGTAGCGACGCAGGGAGTCGTGTGTGTGTGGGATGTGGTTTATGATGGTTTATGTGTATGTAGCGACGCAGGAGTCGTGTGTGTGTGGGATGTGGTTTATGATGGTTTATGTGTATGTAGCGACGCAGGGAGTCGTGTGTGTGTGGGATGTGGTTTATGATGGTTTATGTGTATGTAGTGACGCAGGGAGTCATGTGTGTGTGTGTGGGGGATGTGGTTTATGATGGTTTATGTGTATGTAGCGACGCAGGGAGTCGTGTGTGTGTGGGATGTGGTTTATGATGGTTTATGTGTATGTAGCGACGCAGGGAGTCGTGTGCGTGTGGGATGTGGTTTATGATGGTTTATGTGTATGTAGCGACGCAGGGAGTCGTGTGCGTGCGTGCGTGCAGTAACACAGCACTCTCTGCATCATGGTGACTCACTGGGAATCTGTTGGATCCTGTGGACCACCACAAAGGCATCGGAGAGGCCCACCTTCACCGGGTGATTGACAGAGCTGATCTGGGCCACCTCGATGGGGATCTGGAAGAGAGAGGAGAGACCAGTGGAGGGGCATCAATCACCAGCCGCCACACCTGTCTATCTAACTGAGCTGCCTGCAAACAGACCAAACCAGGCAGAGGCCTAACAGTTTCTGATGCTGATGGAAGGCTGGGGTAAATGTGTCCCAAATGACACCCTATACCGTTTATAGTGCACTTCTTTTGACCAGGGCCGGCACTATGTAGGGAATAAGGTGCCATTTTGTGACGCAAGCCTACAGACAATGAATGGGACTTCGCTTACTGGCAAGAACAAAGAGTGTACAATCAACTCATCTCCCCAAAAAATCCAATTAATAATTCCACAAAACAAGTCTGGCGGGCTCAAACTTGAGAATGTAGAGATCCTTGGAGAGACACACTTTTATTGTGTGGTGAAAGTGAAGTGAACACAGCAGTCCCCTTTACGTCTTTACATGAAGGTGGATGAGGTGAGTGTTTAGAGAAAAGTACTCCCTGATTGGAACGGAGAGAAAGAGAGAGAGAGAGAAAGAGAGATGTCGCGTCATGCCCTGATTGAGAACAGAGGTTGGAGAGCACAGAGGTTTATTTATCAACTCAATCACGGAGAGAATGTAATAAGTGCTCCGTCGCCACAGGGAAGAGGGGGTGACGAATGAGAGAGAGAGAGAGAGAGAGAGAGAAAGAGAGAGAGAAACGGAAACAGAGAGAGAGAGAGAGATAAAGAGAGAGAGAGAAACGGAAACAGAGAGAGAGAGAGAGAGAGAGAGAGAGAGAGAGAGGGAGAGAGAGAGGGAAAGAGGTGGAGAAGGAGAGAGCTGTGAGTGTGAAGAATTCCCTGCCCCTCACGAGCTGGGTGTGACGTAACTCCTACACCCCATACCATGTCTTGTTAAGCTAATTATCGCTATCTAGCTAGCCAACAAATACTCATTGTGCAAATGTATTTATGTTCTCAATGAACATTTGGAGAGGAACTAAAGTGTGCATGTTGTCAACAATCCTTTGATTCTAAACTAATCCCTTCTGTTTTCCTCAAGGGTTGCGCACAGATCGGGTTTTGTCGCTAAGCAATCCACCCATCTATGGGAGATAGCTGGAGGGAGGAGCAGCGAGAGAAATAAAGAGAGACAGTGAGAGAGGGACTAAGAGTAGCAGAAATAGAGAAAGAGAGAGAAAGAGGCAGAGGGGAGGGACATATAGCCTAGATAGGGAGAAACACAGAGAGAGAGAGAGAGAGAGAGAGAGAGAGAGAGAGAGAGAGAGAGAGAGAGAGAGGTATATGTAGATAAAGAGAACGAGAGAGAGAGACCTCTTTGTAGGCGAAGACGATCCTGCCGTCGCTGTGCAGTGTGGCCTGGAAGGTGAAGCTGCCCAGGTTGTAGCTGTCCTGCAGGTGGACATTGTCCCACTGGACTACCAGAGCAGTGCCTGGATGAGAGGAAGGGAGAGAGGGAGACTGTCAGAACCTTAGACAACCAAACAGGACCTCATAACCACACAGGACCATGCAAAACCACAAAGAACCACTTAGAACTAGATATAACTTACTTAGAACAACACAGTACCACACAGAACAACACACTGTATAACCACACAGGGCCACACAGCACTACATATAAACACACAGTTCCACACAAAACCACTTAGAACCACATAGAACCACACATGACCATACAAAATAATATAGAACCACATACAATATAACCACACAGGACCATACAGAACCATACATAACAGGTGTGGGAATCCTAGGGGTTTAAAACTGGATAGAAAGTTTGTAGAAATTATAATGGACCTATAACAAAATCGGTCCCCAAAGAAGTCTATGCAGCCCCCTGAATTTTGAAATCCCAATGTGGCCCTTTGAGACAAAATGATTACCCACCCCTGATATATAACTACACATGACAACAGAGAACTACATAGACCTACATAGATTTCTATTAGATAATTATTTGGAGAGCAAAACCCAGAGGAGGCAAGGTTCCTTAAGTTTCAAACATTGCCGGAGGCACCCAGGGTAGCCAAAATGAGTTGTAACGTGTCTTCTCTGATACCACAGTCTCACCTTCTCAGATAAAAGATACATGTAAGCCTAGTAAATTCAGCAAAAAAAAGAAACGTCCTCACTGTCAACTGCGCTTATTTTCAGTAAACGTAACATGTGTAAATATTTGTATGAACATAACCAGATTCAACAACTGAGACATAAACTGAACAAGTTCCACAGACATGTGACTAACAGAAATGGAATAATGTGCCCCTGAACAAAGGGGGGTCAAAATCAAAAGTAACAGTCAGTATCTGGTGTGGCCACCAGCTGCATTAAGTACTGCAGTGCATCTCCTCCTCATGGTCTGCACCAGAATTGCCAGTTATTGCGGTGAGATGTTACCCCACTCTTCCACCAAGGCACCTACAAGTTCCTGGACATTTCTGGGGGGAACGGCCCTAGCCCTCACCCTCCAATCCAACAGGTCCCAGATGTGCTAAATGGGATTGAGATCCGGGCTCTTCGCTGGCCATGGCAGAACACTGACATTCCTGTCTTGCAGGAAATCACGCACAGAATGAGCAATATGGCTGGTGGCTGGAGGGTCATGTTAGGATGAACCTGCAGGAAGGGTACCACATGAGGGAGGAGGAAGTCTTCCCTGTAACACACAGCATTGAGATTGCCTGCAATGACAACAAGCTCAGTCAGATGATTCTATGACACACCACCCCAGACCATGATGGACCTTCCACCTCCAAATCGATCCCGCTCCAGACTACAGGCCTCGGTGTAACGCTCATTCCTTCGACGATAAACGTGAATCCGACCATCACCCCTGGTGAGACAAAACTGCGTCTCATCAGTGAAGAAAACTTTTTGCCAGTCCTGTCTGGTCCAGCGACGGTGGGTTTGTGCCCATAGAAGATGTTGTTGGCGGTGAGGTATGGTGAGGAGCTCTCTCAGCCTATTGCTCAGCCTATCTCTCAGCCTATTGCGGACAGTCTGAGCACTGATGGAGGGATTGTGCGTTCCTGGTGTACCTCGGGCAGTTGTTGTTGCCATCCTGTACCTGTCCGGCAGGTGTGATGTTCGGATGTACCGATCCTGTGCAGGTGTTGTTACACATGGTCTGCCATTGCGAGGACGATCAGCTGTCCATCCTGTCTCCCTGTAGCGCTGTCTTAGGCGTCTCACAGTACGGACATTACAATTTATTGTCCTGTCCACATCTGTAGCATGCCTAAGGCACGTTCACACAGATGAGCAGGGACCCTGGGCATCTTTCTTTTGGTGATTTTCAGAGTCAGTAGAAAGGCCTCTTTAGTGTCCTACGTTTTCATAACTGTGACCTTAATTGCCTACCGTGTGTAAGCTGTTAGTGTCTTAACAACCGTTCCACAGGTGCACGTTCATAATTGTTTGTGGTTCATTGAACAAGCACGGGAAACGATGTTTAAACCCTTTACAATGAAGATCTGTGAAGTTATTTGGATTCATACGACTTATATTTGAAAGACAGGGTCCTGAAAAAAGGGACGTTTCTTTTTTTGCTGAGTTTATATTCCAGTTAACAAAACTCCTTGCAACATACAGGACACATTTAATTATTTTTGAAGAATCAGGAGGAAGCTCACATGAAGTACTCTGCACTGGATGGGTGTGTGTGTGTGTGTGTGGGGGGGGGGGGGGTTGAAATCATTTCAATATTCAAATAGTATCCTTCTTTTTTGTTGTTGTCGGATATCAGTATTTTCGAAATACATGTTTTTTTTTTAAAACACACATTTTGAACCTGAGCACTGCTGCGCGTGGTAGAGGCTGGCGCTCTATTGCTGCAGCTGTGCCTGCAGAGGTTATATGGGGCGGTGTGTGTAGCGAGCAGAGGGAGGGAGAGAGAGCGAGAGAGAGAGAGACGCCAAGGAAACTCGGCTACAGCCAAGACTAGCTAACTTGCAGCAGCCACAACGTTATTCATCATCCCACATAACAGTGCCTGTCTTGACTGGAGTAGCGAGGCTGATTGAAGCCACATGCTGCGCTTTCTCCCCAACCCCATTCAGATAAAACAGCCTACCTGTTGGTTGCTCATTGTAGCCTTCATGCTAATTTTAGAGCTTTTTCGTTTGTTTTTTGTTCCATCGTTGCATTACGTTAGTGAACTCTCACGCCATTTGCTACACATTGAGCCTCTTTGATTGGACAACATATACAACAAGACAGGTGAAGGCTACCGGCCTTTTGGTGGGGCGCACGTGCATGTCAGAAACAACACTGAAAAGTTTGTTATTTTATTCAGTGAATCATTTGAAATGTCATGGTATATCCTTGTATATAACAATGTTACATGGATATGGTCATTTAATTTAGAAAAAGCAATCTGGTTAAAACAGGCCTGTTTTCTCTCCAAAAATGTATTTGAATACTAACATCCCGTTCAGA